>NC_092238.1:45626643-45639143 GCF_036320965.1 Panulirus ornatus | reverse complement strand
CCGCCAATCCTCAGGCACCTCACCATGAGTCATACAAACATTAAATAACCTTACCAACCAGTCAACAATACAGTCACCCCCTTTTTTAATAAATTCCACTACAATACCATCCAAACCTGCTGCCTTGCCGGCTTTCATCTTCCGCAAAGCTTTTACTACCTCTTCTCTGTTTACCAAATCATTTTCCCTAACCCTCTCACTTTGCACACCACCTCGACCAAAACACCCTATATCTGCCACTCTATCATCAAACACATTCAACAAAACTTCAAAATACTCACTCCATCTCCTTCTCACATCACCACTATATATATATTTATATATACATATATATATATATATATATATATATATATATATATATATATATATATATATATATATATATATATATATATATATATATATATACATATTATCCCTGGGGATAGGGGAGAAAGAATACTTCCCACGTATTCCATGAGTGTCGTAGAAGGCGACTAATAGGGGATGGAGCGGGGGACTGGAAATCCTCCCCTCTCGTCTTTTTTTTTGTTTTTTTTTCAAAAGAAGGAACGGAGAAGGGGGCCAGGTGCGGATATTCCCTCAAAGGCCCAGTCCTCTGTTCTTAACGGTACCTCGCTGAGGCGGGAAATGGCGAATAGTTTGAATGAAAGAAGAAAGATATATATTATCCCTGGGGATAGGGGAGAAAGAATACTTCCCACGTATTCCCTGCGTGTCGTAGAAGGCGACTAACAGGGGAGGGAGCGGGGGGCTGGAAATCCTCCCCTCTTGTTTTTTTTTTTTAATTTTCCATAAGAAGGAAGAGAGAAACGGGCCAGGTGAGGATATTCCCTTAGAGGCCCAGTCTTGATAACGCGGGAAATGGCGAATAGTTTGAAAGAAAAGAATATATATATATATATATATATATATATATATATATATATATATATATATATATATATATATATATATATATATATATATATGAAGAGTATTTTCTAATTCGAATTGATATGAAAGTTGATCTATGAGAGATTGATGTGTTAGACATTTTTAACGTCCATATGTTAGATGGTATGGTAAATAAATCTTGAATATAAAGAGTGCATGTCTTTCTGAAGAAATGAGAAGTTGAAGCGTATTGGGTACGAGACGTAAACGTACCTTATTGGATGTCCAATGCAGGTCCAGAGCTGGTAAGACTCCATGCTCAAGAAGGAAGAAAATTAGTTTCGAGTATGTTCTTTGTTGAAGCAAATTATTTTGCTGAAGGTCTTTCGTGTGAGTTATTTTGATGAATTTAGATGCTATAGATAACCCTCAAGGATGAGGAAGGTTATGATTAGAAAGTATCTTGTGATGTTATGTGGATATTTGATATCAGCACCGTGACAATGTAACACGCCATCGTATGCTGCCATCTTTCGCCTCGTGTAAAAAAGACACACTCGTATAGTTCCATAATCAGGTTATCTGTCATGGTCAGACAACTTAGAATGGTCCTGGAATCTCTAGGCAGCTGAACTATCTTTTTATGGTGGCATGTTCGAAAATTTGACTCGGCTGAATGAAGAGAACGAGAGACGAAGTAATTCTTAAGCGATTCATTTAATAAGACAATTATGATGTGAAGAGCTAATGAATACCTCTATGATTCAGGTTAGCGGTGTTATAGGACTTCGTCTGCAGGAGGGAACACCGCTGCTGGAAGTAACACAGTTTTTAACTGCAGAAGTCTCAGGAGAGAAGCCCTTGGTAACACCAGGAATCTCTCTTAATAAGAGTCCCTGCTGTAAATATAGATAAACGAATAAATGAATCCAGGTCAGTGATTTTTACTGCATGTTCCAGTATGATTGATGTGTGTGTGTGTGTGTGTGTGTGTGTGTGTGTGTGTGTGTGTGTGCTTTGGCTTTGGTATTTTTTCCTATACTGCAACTGTTTTCCTAATACATTTACAGACCTTTCACCGAGCAAGAGGAATTAGAACGATGATGGGAAGTGGTATTCTCATAGAACGACATTTTCTCATCCTCACGATATTTTGCCAAATCTTTTCACGGTTTGGTCGTATTTTTGACATACAGCTTTGGATATTTTTCTTTTTTAAAGTAAGATTATTCTGCAGGCTGTAATGTCAATCCTCTTTATGCTTTTAGGGTTTATAATGCCCAGTGAGGCATATTTTCGTTAATCACGGGAACACGAAGTGAAACATGTCAAGCATTTTACAGTACAATGCCGGAATCATCCATCGTAATATCTGATATGTGATGTCCATTGATTCTCTTGAATACGAAATAATCTCCGTATAGAATAACCTTCAAGTTCTGCCCCCTTGAGGTACGAATGATAATTTTTCATTGGGATTTTGCCTTATAACTTTATGTTGAAAATGCCATGGCTTACCATGGATTATCAAACTCCAAGTAATGAGCACCAGCGACTCACAGCAATCTCTCCCATTAAAAGAAAAAGGACAACAGACTTTTCTTATGTGGGAGAGGAGGACGACCCGTCTTCTATTATCCTGCAGCGAGGCTCTGATGGCGGTGATGGTTGATGAAAGGAGGGTGTTCTACATCAACATAGGTTTTGTATATTTCGTCCTATCATTTCATTTTTCCTACCAAGCAGATAGAAGGTATGTTTCTTCGAATTCTATTCGTGTTTCTTTATATTCTATGCCTTCATTCATCTTGGGAATTTGCATTCACTATCCTTCAAAAGTCGTCCTTATATTTTGTTTAAAGATTTAGCTGTATGTTCCCGCATTAATTCTATGGGTTCGGAGCTGCGTCAACGTTATTCACAATCTCTAGTGGAAAGATTCACTGTATCATATACATTTTTTCCCGAATGTAGATCAAAGGTTATATGTGGTACACATGTACAAGCGTTATTTTGACTTGGTAATAGATCACTTCTTCCCCAAACTGTGCACACGTACAACACACTGGAGGGAAAGTGATTTTGTTTGAAACATGAGAGAGACTACACTAGATACACATGACTCTACACTTACTCTCTTCGTTTGCATTCTTTTATGGTGACCGACACGACACGAGCAAGACATGTCCCAGTCAAGGCCATCTCGTGCGAAAAGGAGAACGTAAGAGAAAAAGAATGAAGGTAATCAGGAATTCACGAGTGAATTTAGAACGTATTCCTAAAGTAGAAAAGATAAAGGAAGAGGAAAAGGCGAAGGAAGGAAAGGGAAATTCGTTACTTTGTTGTTCGAAGAAAAGAGCGATCATAACAACCAATCCTCGCGTAGCTTGTGCCTTCACAGAAACTGCAGGAGGAGGCAGGAACCAGATGCGTGTCACGATGGTTCCAAGTCTTTGTGTAACAGACACATGTGGACAGTTCATAACAGAAGTCGCCAAAAATCTTACCAGTGGAATAGGAAGAGGACAGCAACATCAACACAGACAGATGAAGCTGGTTATAGAGAGGTGATGCCGGGAGAGTTAATGAAACAGATGGCTTCTGACTAAACGTTTGCTATTACGGTGCACGAAAGACAGAAAGACCATCCCAGATAAGTAAGCAGTACTCCATACTATGATGATTATATTCCTTACAGATATGGAATAATCGCTTGTAGGAAAATGATTACAGAACACCCTTAGGTTCTGTGGGAGGTCAGGATACAGCAGAGAAAATGGCTACGTCAATCATGCTTACTCCATTAAAGGATTGCAATGAACGGGGGAGGGGGTTGTCATTTCATGTGTGGCGGGGTGGCGATGGGAAGGAATGAAGGCAGCAAGTATGAGTTATGTTAAGAACAGAGGACTGGACCTTTGAGGGAATATCCTCACCTGGCCCCCTTCTCTGTCCCTTCTTTTGGAAATGTTTATATGTATATGTCTGTGTATGTATATATATGTATACGTTGAAATGTATAAGTATGTATATGTGCGTCTGTGGACTGTGAGAGCATTGGCCTCTTCCGCCTTTGAAGTACTAAGATGGTTGTGCAATGGTTCTAATGAGCGAATTATATATTAACGGTGTGTTACGTTCGTTTGATCATATTATTCTCAATTACGGAAACAATCGCAGAAATAAGTCAGAGGATAATTGAACCAGATTAACGTTCATTCCAGTATTATTCTGTCAATACATGGACGTTAGGTTTTAGTATCAGTGCTTCTTTAGTAGATTTCAAACCGAGAAGAGCCAGGACCGGCTTTAATTAAAGTGGAGGGAACAAAAGCGAGCGTGGATTCCGATGTGGCCGCGAGAAATGGACTACAATTATCATTGGTATTGAGCTTGGACTTATTCCACGTTTTACGGTAATTGTCTGTCATTTTGAACACATTTACAACGGCTATTCGTAGTGGAGAGATATGTTAGAGTATTATTTTTTTCCCCCGTTTCTGCCTCCAGCGAACGCCACACTCTGATGTAGCTGCTGTATTTCTTCTGACTTATTTTTTGCTCGTAACGTTTGTGTGTGGTAGCATCTGGGTTGGATGGGCTTGTAATTAGGTGTATATCTATATATTTTTCTTAACTTTGTGTGACTGTGTGCGTCTCTCTCTCTCTCTCTCTCTCTCTCTCTCTCTCTCTCTCTCTCTCTCTCTCTCTCTCTCTCTCTCTCTCTCTCTCTCTTGAATATCTGTATTAGATTACTTTTTTACTTTCTCTTTCCTAAGGTATATAGATTTCAGTTATTAAGTTTACACTCATAGGATATGATTCTCAGTCCGGGAAACATCTTGGTAGCTAGACTCTGTACTTTTTCCGTTCTGTCAATGCATTTGTTCGAGCAGGATGACCAAAACTGGACACGGTATTCAAGATAGAGACACATAATTAACTTGTAAGGAATCACAATGATTTCGTTGGACTAAGTTCGATAACCTTGCCTATAATTTCAAGAATTTTATTCACCCTTCTAACTGCTTCTCTGTACTCTTTATTTGGCTTTAGAACAGTAGAGAGATTATTAACACAAAAGACTTTCCTCTCATTTATCTTTTGTAAAATAGTAGAGTACAAGCTGTAGCTCGTCTTCTCGTTTTTACTACCAATGTGTAAAACTTTGCAGTTATCGGTAGTGAATTGATTTCCCACCTAAGTTTAATTCATCAGTTGGTTTATGTCATGCGTTCGATTTCTGATCCTGATTTATTTCCCAGCTTAGTACCATCTACGAATTTCGATATATCACAATACAGCTCGTCATCGTCATTAATAAGTACGAGACAGAAAACCTGTGTCAAGACTGATCCTTGTGGCACACTACAATGTAAAATAACTATTCAGTGACACTGTTATTAATCACTACTCTTCGTTGATAGGCAGTCAACCAATTTCCTAACCATCAAATTACAATCCCTTCTATACCATGTAAGTTAACTTTTGCATCCTATGATTTGCAACCTTATCGAATACTTTTTGACAATTTAGATACATGACATCAACTGCTTTACTTTCATCAATCATGCAGATTATATCATAAAAAATCAAGCAGATTTGTAAGACATGAACGAAATCGTCGAAGAGCATGCTGAGATTTGTTTATTTAATGGTCGTCTTCTAAACGGTTTACGATTTTATCCCGAATGATGGTCTCCATAATATTGCTAATTTAACTATAATCTTTGGCAACTGAAGCATAACTCTTTTTTTAAAACTTGTGTCATTGTCACAAAATTTCATTCCTCTGAACTTTCTCTGAAGCAAGTGAATTACTGAAAAGAGCAACCAAGGGTTTGATTTTTCCATTTTCTGTGTCTTTTATTGTCCTCGGATAAAGCTTATCTCGGCTTGCCGTTTTATCTACTTTCATTCCATTTGATGTTGATAGTGTATCTTCAGCTTTTATTGAAATATGTTGTTAAACCTTTTACTCTTCTAGCAATGGAACTGTGTTCAGGCCATAAGCTTTGTTTTTACTTGTAAATACACAAGTAAAAAGATATAATTCAAAATCTTTGCCATGGCTTCGTTGTCTCGAATCAAGTCAACACTTCCTGTAATTAATGGACCAATTGATTCTGTATTGGCTATTTTGCTTCTAACGCAGATTTAAAAGTCCACAAGGTTCATCCTGCTCTCTTCAGCAGTATACGCTACACGCTGACGTTTACTTTGGCGTAAAAGTCTCTTATATTCTCTACGCAAATTTTCATAATCTGCTCTATCATCTTGGTTATTAAAATGCTTGTACTGACATCTCAAAAGTTTTTTGACAATTTGATTCCTCTGAATTCCCTCCATTTAACGTATAGTTTGACCGGGTAAGTTCTTAAATCTCTTCCCATTCTTCTTACACGTCAGTTACATTGATTATGTATCTTCGTTTATATCGAGAGTATCTACATACCCCCAGCAATGTTCCACAATCTGTGCGTGATTACCAATTGTGATGTTTAATGTCAATTACTAATTTTGTGTTACAAGGAGAGAGTTTTATACTAGTGTTGCTCCCGTCTCTTAACCTTTTATATATGTGCCATATCTTTACGTAATCTTATGTACACACACACACATACACACACACACACACACACACACACACACACACACACACACACACACATAATCATCATCAGTCTAATCCAGGTAACCATCTACTGATCTGGATTTGGTGTGAGCCGACTGCTGCTTCCAGATTTCGAACCCATGCCAGCCCGACTCCAGGCGGGCCCGTATTGACTCAAGTCAGTAGCCCTAACTGCGACGCCATGGAGACCTGTGTGTGTGTGTGTGTGTGTGTGTGTGTGTGTGTGTGTGTGTGTGTAAGTGTGTGTGTTCGATGGGTCCAAAGAACCATCGAAAGTTCATGAAGCATTTCCTCAGAAGCCACATTCATCGCTACCCAGAAAGTTGATTTTAGGACATCATATTTCCCAACCTTTATCCTTCCTCAAATCTTCCTATGACCCTGTAAAAGTTTGTTTCTCTTATCTTCTAACTTCCAGAGCCTTCTAGCTCCGTACCTGAAGATCTTTAAGCACTCGAGTCTTGAATCAATCCATCCCACACAAGCAGACTCCTGATGAAGACCTGAAGATGAAAAGATGTATTAAAGTACCACAATCAAGAAATGAATTGCCACTAAACAAGCTTACATCTTCATAACCGACAAATCATTATCAGTTATCTTTAGTATCATTCAACTTTATTATTATTATTGCTATAATCATTCCTGTTATTATTACTACAATTATCATTATCATTATTATCATCATTATCATTATTATTATTATTATTATTATCATTATCATTATTATTATTATTATTATTATTATTATTATTACTATTATTATTATTATTATTATTATTATTATTATTATTATTATTATCATTATTATTATTATTATTATTATTATTATTATTATTATTATTATTATTATTATTATTATTATCATCATTATTATTATTATTATTATCATTATTATTATTATCATTATCTTTATCATCGATATCATCAGTATCATTTTTATTATTACTACTATTATTGATATTATCAGTATTATCATTATTATCATTATTGTAGTAATAGTATTATAATAACAATATTATAATTATTATTATCATCATTATCATTATTATTACTATATCATCATTATTATTCTTATCATTATCATTATCAATATTTCTGTCATCTTATCCTACCACTCTCGGTCTTGAGTCCCCTTCTTAACCAATCTTACCTTCTCTTGATGTCTCCTTTCTTTAAAGTATGGCGGATAAAATCACCTACACGTCATCCTCAGCGTCAACTGCTTCTTGAAGAGAGAAAAAAAAAATCCTTCAGTTGTATCTTAGGTAACTTGTCTCTTAAGGGCAATTTCTGCCATTAGATTTATTCCATCTTTCTATCATCCATCATATATTCATGCTTACGTACTCACTCCTCTTGACCACAACATTTCACACCATTTCTCTTGCGCCTTCATACTTATCAATCTCTCTGTTTCTATATTCACTTGACGTATATTGACTTCATCTAAAATGCAAGAACAAATATCATCAGAAATGTTGAAACTTGTTTGAGCATATTACTCAGTAACAGAGACCAGCGAAAAAAAAGCTGGTGGAAACCACGTTTGGGTTAATAGAGAGAGCTGCTGACACTATACATTGGTGGTGACTTTTGATATATCAGATATGAATTAGTTACATTTCTTGATGATTTTCTATATTAGTGGTGACTCTTGATGTTTTGCTTATGTATCAGTTGCTTTTCTTGATAATGTAGATATGTTTTAGCTGCGATTCTTGATGTTATTTATATACACGTGTTTGCGATTCTTAAAGGCAATTTTCATATATATAAGTTGCGATTCTTAAAGGCAATTTTCATATATATAAGTTGCGATTCTTAAAGGTATTCTATATACGTATCAGTTGCGATTCTTGAGGTTACTTCTATATTCATTTGTGGTTACTTGATATGTTATAACATGTATCAGTGGTGATTCTTGGAGACACTTTACATATGCATTAGCCGCGATTCTTGATTCTATTTACATGACCTACTCCAGAGAAGACAGTTGGTTTTCTTTCCTTTTACAAACGAATGTATTCATATATCATAAACATTTACAGAGAGAAAAATTCTGAAATATATGATAATGCGAACCACATCATAATGAATAACCAAGAAAGAAGACGAACTTTAGGTAGAAAAATTATCAATCTACGATATGAATACTACAATGAAAACATGCAAAACTTGAATGCTGTCTTACAACGCGTCCATACTGGATATCTCAAAGCAAAGAGAGGCACTTGGTAAACCATTGATCAAACAAGAAGGCGATTAATGTGTTAGGGACAGAATCAATGCCTCGTAAGTCCATGAATAGCCTTGACATCGAATGTCATAAAACAGCCATTTCCAACGATCTCATTCGGGGAACTGCTTGGCCTTAGCGTGTAGAGATGGAACATACCTCCAAAGTCGGGTTACGGTGCGAGTATCATTACTGTCCTCTGGCTCTAGCGGGTCGGATATAAGCATCCAATAAATGATATATTTCTTTTCCTGTGTGAAAATGACATAAAGAAAAGTAAACTTAAACCGAATGCTGTAAGAGAGAAGATTGAGGTGATATGTGAACAGACTGATTCATGAACAAATGGAAAGGTGATGAAAATAGATATATAAACAGATAGACTCAGCTAACTTGTTAGCTAGACAGGCAGGTGTATACACACACACACACACACACACACACATATATATATATATACTATATATATATATATATATATATATATATATATATATATATATATATATATATATATATATATGCAATTTTGTATAATAATCGCATCATCAAGGAGACACAAGAGAGAAATATAAGTCAGTTGGTATACAACGAATACACGTAGCTAGAACGCTATTTGGTAAACATGCTATTAACCAAGACATACAACGAGCATATCATAAACTTATTATTTAACAAATTTTATCAACAAAAATGTTATCCAACTTGTATAGACCATCACTGATGTTAAGATTATTATTCTTTGTGTATTCAACAATAGAAAATTCACTCTCGTGGTAATAGAGTTAGAGTTAATAACTGAGATGGCATTAATCCAGTCAATATAATGTTCATAGTTTTTAACGTGATTAAACAAGGCATTTGATTCTTATCCCGTTCTTATACTATATCTTTGTTGCTTAAGTCTAACAGAAAGGTCCTTACCAGTCTGACCAACATAAAATTTATCAGAATTTCTACAGGGCAATTTAAAGATGCACCCACGAGAATTTTCTGGTGAATTCCTGATTAAGGTATTCTTTATAGTATTATTGTTACTGAAGGCAACATCTACATCAAAGGATTTACGCAGCATGAGAAGTAAAGTAAAATCATTATTAAAAGGGAGAACTAAAAGATTCTTGGTGTCATTGGGAGGTTTGGGCTCAACTCTATAAAATGGTTTCTTTGCTAACCAGAGAGAGAGAGAGAGAGAGAGAGAGAGAGAGAGAGAGAGAGAGAGAGAGAGAGAGAGAGAGAGAGAGGTAAAGTGACCTTGTTTCGTCCTTTACCTACTTAACGTCGCTGCCTGTCAGTCTCATCTTTTTTATGTCTCGGTATCTTATCTTTTTTAGGCATTTTTTGCATCTTTTATTTTTTTTTCACTCTAACTGCCCCTCTGACAGTTATGACTGACAGTGATGCAATGTGCCTGGCTACAGAGAAGAAAAAGAGCATTGTTCCCCTCGCAATATATATATATATATATATATATATATATATATATATATATATATATATATATATATATATATATATATATATATATATATATATATAAATATATTTATATATGTATACATGAATATATAAATGTATATTTATTTATCTATTTATCATACTTTGTCGCTGTCTCCCGCGTTAGCGAGGTAGCGCAAGGAAACAGAAGAATGAATGTCCCAACACACCCACATACACATATATGTATATACATACACGTCCACACACGCAAATTTACATACCGATACATTTCAACATATACATGTATACATATGTACATAATTCATACTTGCTGCCTTTATTCATTCCCGTCGCCAACCCGCGACACATGATATGACAACCCCGTCCCCCCCGCATGCGGGCGAGGTAGCACTAGGAAAAGACAATAAAGGCCACATTCGTTCACACTCAGTCTCTAACTGTTATGTATAATGCACCGAAACCACAGCTCCCTTTCCACATCCAGGCCCCACAAAACTTTCCATGGTTTACCCCAGACGCTTCACATGCCCAGGTTCAATCCATTGACAGCACGTCGACCCCGGTATAACACATCGTTCCAATTCACTCTATTCCTTGCACGCCTTTCACCATCTTGCATGTTTATCCCACGATCGCTCAAAAAAAATTTTCAGCCCACCTTTCCTCCTTCAATTTGGTCTCCCACTCCTCCTCGTTCCCTCCACCTCTGACACATATATCCTTTTTGTCAATCTTTCCTCATTCATTTTCTGTCTGTCTGTCTGTCTGTCTGTCTGTCTGTCTGTCTGTCTGTCTGTCTGTCTGTCTGTCTGTCTGTCTGTCTGTCTGTCTGTCTGTCTGTCTGTCTGTCTGTCTGTCTGTCTGTCTGTCTGTCTGTCTGTCTGTCTGTCTGTCTGTCTGTCTGTCTGTCTGTCTGTCTGTCTGTCTGTCTGTCTGTCTGTCTGTCTGTCTGTCTGTCTGTCTGTCTGTCTGTCTGTCTGTCTGTCTGTCTGTCTGTCTGTCTGTCTGTCTGTCTGTCTGTCTGTCTGTCTGTCTGTCTGTCTGTCTGTCTGTCTGTCTGTCTGTCTGTCTGTCTGTCTGTCTGTCTGTCTGTCCTCACTCTGTCTGTCTGTCTGTCTGTCTGTCTGTCTGTCTGTCTGTCTGTCTGTCTGTCTGTCTGTCTGTCTGTCTGTCTGTCTGTCTGTCTGTCTGTCTGTCTGTCTGTCTGTCTGTCTGTCTGTCTGTCTGTCTGTCTGTCTGTCTGTCTGTCTGTCTGTCTGTCTGTCTGTCTGTCTGTCTGTCTGTCTGTCTGTCTGTCTGTCTGTCTGTCTGTCTGTCTGTCTGTCTGTCTGTCTGTCTGTCTGTCTGTCTGTCTGTCTGTCTGTCTGTCTGTCTGTCTGTCTGTCTGTCTGTCTGTCTGTCTGTCTGTCTGTCTGTCTGTCTGTCTGTCTGTCTGTCTGTCTGTCTGTCTGTCTGTCTGTCTGTCTGTCTGTCTGTCTGTCTGTCTGTCTGTCTGTCTGTCTGTCTGTCTGTCTGTCTGTCTGTCTGTCTGTCTGTCTGTCTGTCTGTCTGTCTGTCTGTCTGTCTGTCTGTCTGTCTGTCTGTCTGTCTGTCTGTCTGTCTGTCTGTCTGTCTGTCTGTCTGTCTGTCTGTCTGTCTGTCTGTCTGTCTGTCTGTCTGTCTGTCTGTCTGTCTGTCTGTCTGTCTGTCTGTCTGTCTGTCTGTCTGTCTGTCTGTCTGTCTGTCTGTCTGTCTGTCTGTCTGTCTGTCTGTCTGTCTGTCTGTCTGTCTGTCTGTCTGTCTGTCTGTCTGTCTGTCTGTCTGTCTGTCTGTCTGTCTGTCTGTCTGTCTGTCTGTCTGTCTGTCTGTCTGTCTGTCTGTCTGTCTGTCTGTCTGTCTGTCTGTCTGTCTGTCTGTCTGTCTGTCTGTCTGTCTGTCTGTCTGTCTGTCTGTCTGTCTGTCTGTCTGTCTGTCTGTCTGTCTGTCTGTCTGTCTGTCTGTCTGTCTGTCTGTCTGTCTGTCTGTCTGTCTGTCTGTCTGTCTGTCTGTCTGTCTGTCTGTCTGTCTGTCTGTCTGTCTGTCTGTCTGTCTGTCTGTCTGTCTGTCTGTCTGTCTGTCTGTCTGTCTGTCTGTCTGTCTGTCTGTCTGTCTGTCTGTCTGTCTGTCTGTCTGTCTGTCTGTCTGTCTGTCTGTCTGTCTGTCTGTCTGTCTGTCTGTCTGTCTGTCTGTCTGTCTGTCTGTCTGTCTGTCTGTCTGTCTGTCTGTCTGTCTGTCTGTCTGTCTGTCTGTCTGTCTGTCTGTCTGTCT
>NC_092238.1:45619143-45621643 GCF_036320965.1 Panulirus ornatus | reverse complement strand
GATTGAATCAAGGCATGTGAAGCGTCTGGGGTAAAGCTGTGTAGGTATGTATATTTGCGTGTGTGTGGACGTATGTATATATACATATATATATATATATTTATATATTTATATATATATTTATATATATATATTTATATATTTATATTATATATATATATATGTATATATAGAGTTGATAGAGATGCTCTGTGGAAGGTATTAAGAATATATGGTGTGGGAGGCAAGTTGTTAGAAGCAGTGAAAAGTTTTTATCGAGGATGTAAGGCATGTGTACGTGTAGGAAGAGAGGAAAGTGATTGGTTCTCAGTGAATGTAGGTTTGCGGCAGGGGTGTGTGATGTCTCCATGGTTGTTTAATTTGTTTATGGATGGGGTTGTTAGGGAGGTGAATGCAAGAGTTTTGGAAAGAGGGGCAAGTATGAAGTCTGTTGGGGATGAGAGAGCTTGGGAAGTGAGTCAGTTGTTGTTCGCTGATGATACAGCGCTGGTGGCTGATTCATGTGAGAAACTGCAGAAGCTGGTGACTGAGTTTGGTAAAGTGTGTGAAAGAAGAAAGCTCAGAGTAAATGTGAATAAGAGCAAGGTTATTAGGTACAGTAGGGTTGAGGGTCAAGTCAATTGGGAGGTGAGTTTGAATGGAGAAAAACTGGAGGAAGTGAAGTGTTTTAGATATCGGGGAGTGGATCTGTCAGCGGATGGAACCATGGAAGCGGAAGTGGATCATAGGGTGGGGGAGGGGGCGAAAATTTTGGGAGCCTTGAAAAATGTGTGGAAGTCGAGAACATTATCTCGGAAAGCAAAAATGGGTATGTTTGAAGGAATAGTGGTTCCAACAATGTTGTATGGTTGCGAGGCGTGGGCTATGGATAGAGTTGTGCGCAGGAGGATGGATGTGCTGGAAATGAGATGTTTGAGGACAATGTGTGGTGTGAGGTGGTTTGATCGAGTAAGTAACGTAAGGGTAAGAGAGATGTGTGGAAATAAAAAGAGCGTGGTTGAGAGAGCAGAAGAGGGTGTTTTGAAATGGTTTGGGCACATGGAGAGAATGAGTGAGGAGAGATTGACCAAGAGGATATATGTGTCGGAGGTGGAGGGAACGAGGAGAAGAGGGAGACCAAATTGGAGGTGGAAAGATGGAGTGAAAAAGATTTTGTGTGATCGGGGCCTGAACATGCAGGAGGGTGAAAGGAGGGCAAGGAATAGAGTGAATTGGAGCGATGTGGTATACAGGGGTTGACGTGCTGTCAGTGGATTGAATCAAGGCATGTGAAGCGTCTGGGGTAAACCATGGAAAGTTTTGTGGGGCCTTGATGTGGAAATGGAGCTGTGGTTTCAGTGCATTATTACATGACACCTAGAGACTGAGTGTGAAGGAATGTGGTCTTTTTTGTCGTTTCCTAGCGCTACCTCGTGCTCGCGCGGGGGGAGGGGGGTGCCATTTAATGTGTGCGGGTGGATGAAGGCAGCAAGTATGAATATGTACATGTGTATATATGTATATGTCTCTGTATGTATATGTATGTATATGGTCGTGTGTGGGCGTTTATGTATATACATGTATATGTGGGTGGGTTGGGCTATTCTTTCGTCTGTTTCCTTACGCTACGTCGCTAACGCGGGAGACAGCGACTAAGTATAATAAATTAAATATATATATATATATATATATATATATATATATATATATATATATATATATATATATATATATATATATATATATGTATATATAGAGTTGATAGAGATGCTCTGTGGAAGGTATTAAGAATATATGGTGTGGGAGGCAAGTTGTTAGAAGCAGTGAAAAGTTTTTATCGAGGATGTAAGGCATGTGTACGTGTAGGAAGAGAGGAAAGTGATTGGTTCTCAGTGAATGTAGGTTTGCGGCAGGGGTGTGTGATGTCTCCATGGTTGTTTAATTTGTTTATGGATGGGGTTGTTAGGGAGGTAAATGCAAGAGTTTTGGAAAGAGGGGCAAGTATGAAGTCTGTTGGGGAAGAGAGAGCTTGGGAAGTGAGTCAGTTGTTGTTCGCTGATGATACAGCGCTGGTGGCTGATTCATGTGAGAAACTGCAGAAGCTGGTGACTGAGTTTGGTAAAGTGTGTGAAAGAAGAAAGTTAAGAGTAAATGTGAATAAGAGCAAGGTTATTAGGTACAGTAGGGTTGAGGGTCAAGTCAATTGGGAGGTGAGTTTGAATGGAGAAAAACTGGAGGAAGTGAAGTGTTTCAGATATCTGGGAGTGGATCTGGCAGCGGATGGAACCATGGAAGCGGAAGTGGATCATAGGGTGGGGGAGGGGGCGAAAATTCTGGGAGCCTTGAAGAATGTGTGGAAGTCGAGAACATTATCTCGGAAAGCAAAAATGGGTATGTTTGAAGAAATAGTGGTTCCAACAATGTTGTATGGTTGCGAGGCGTCGGCTATGGATAGAGTTGTGCGCAGGAGGATGGATGTGCTGGAAATTAGATGTTTGAGGACAATGTGTGGTGTGAGGTG
>NC_092238.1:45604143-45614143 GCF_036320965.1 Panulirus ornatus | reverse complement strand
TCACCGTTATCACTATCATCATCATTATAACATCATCACTCACTGTTTACCTCTTCAATTCTCCCACATCTTCGCCTCGCTAGGGATGCACTTCTCCCTGTAAGACCGTCCGTTTGTCTTTGTGAGACAGAAACTTAACTCCCGCGAGCCTTAGGGAGCTCTGTTGATGTGAAGTTTCTTACGACGGTTAAAACAAAGGAAGAACTAATGGCATCAGCTCTGTCTACAGAACCACTGTTCCAAAAACAATGGGTTAGCCAGGTTAAGCTTAAGATTGAGGGATTTTCCCGGTGAAGAATTGAAAAAGAGATCCTAGCAAGCGTGTCTTCCCAGAAGGAAAACGATAACAGTGGAATTGTGTTCCCTTAGGAGGTAATTGATGCTACTGATGATTTCAAACACCTTAGAGGCCATGGGTATTTGGGTGAATGGGTATGTGTCTGTATGAGTGCATGCGCACAAAAGAGGCTTTTTGTGTTTAGTCAACTATTCGTACATACCTGTTTGTAAGGTACGGAAATAAAGAGTTTTATACTCATTACGCCCCATCTCTTGAACTTTGTGTACATTTAAACGCTATCTCAAAATCATTTACGTTGTATACATTCACGGAGTCGTCACTCAAATTCTCTCTTTCGTCTACTATTACAAGCTATATACATGTAATAGTATGACCGATCGTCCCAGGAACTGAAGGTGTGGTAGCAGCTTAGGAGAAATAGATTTCAGCACGTTGGTCCTCCAGTGGTACGATGTCAGCTTACTGTCTTCGAAGGCCAGGCCTCGATTCTCGGACGCGCAGGAGTATACTGATTAAGTTGTGACGCATGTGATCATTACATTCTGATATATATATATATATATATATATATATATATATATATATATATATATATATATATATATATATATATATATCTTTCTTTCAAACTTCGCCATTTCCGGCGTTAGTGATGTAGCGTTAAGAACAGAGGACTGGGCCTTTGAGGGAATATCCTCACCTGGCCCCCTTCTCTGTTCCCTCTTTTGGAAAATTAAAAAAAAAGCGAGAGGGGAGGATTTCCAGCCCCCCGCTCCCTCCCCTTTTAGTCGCCTTCTACGACACGCAGGAAATACGTGGGAAGTATTCTTTCTCCCCTATCCCCAGGGATAATATATATATATATATATATATATATATATATATATATATATATATATATATATATATATATATATATATATATATATATATATATATATATATGTGTGTGTGTGTGTGTCTGTGTGTATATATATATATACGTTGAGATATATAGGTATGTATATTTGCGTGTGTGGATGTGTTTGTATATACATGTGTATGTGGGTGGGTTGGGCAATTCTTTCGTCTGTTTCCTTGCGCTATTTCGCTAACGCGGGAGACAGCGACAAAGCAAAATAAATATAAAATAAAATATATATATATATATATATATATATATATATATATATATATATATATATATATATATACACACATATATATGTATATATTTTATTTTATATCTATTTTGCTTTGTCGCTGTGTATATATATATATATATATATATATATATATAAATATATATATATATATATATATATATATATATATATATATATATATATACATATATATATATATATATATATATATATATACATATATATATATATATATATATATATATATATGTATATATATATATATATATATATATATATATATATATATATATATATATATATATATATATATATATATATATATATATATATATATATATATATATATATATATATGGATGGTATTGCAGTGGAATTTATTAAAAAAGGGGGTTACTGTATTATTGAGTGGTTGGTAAGGTTATTTAATGTTATTTAATGTTATTTAATGTATGCAAAATAAATATAAAATATATATATATATATATATATATATATATATATATATATATATATATATATATGTATACATATATATGTATATATCTTATTTCATATTTATTTTGCTTTGTCGCTGTGTATATATATATATATATATATATATATATATATATATATATATATATATATATATATATATGTATATATATATATATATATATATATATATATATATATATATATATATATATATATATATATATATATATATATATATATATATATATATATATGGATGGTATTGCAGTGGAATTTATTAAAAAAGGGGGTGACTGTATAATTGAGTGGTTGGTAAGGTTATTTAATGTATGTATGACTCACGGTGAGGTGCCTGAGGATTGGCGGAATGCGTGCATAGTGCCATTGTACAAAGGCAAAGGGGATAAGAGTGAATGCTCAAATTACAGAAGTATAAGTTTGTTGAGTATTCCTTGTAAATTATATGGGAGGGTATTGATTGAGAGGGTGAAGGAATGTACAGAGCATCAGATTGGGGAAGAGCAGTGTGGTTTCAGAAGTGGTAGAGGATGTGTGTATCAGGTGTTTGCTTTGAAGAATGTATGTGAGAAAACCTTAGAAAAGAAAATGGATTTGTATGTAGCATTTATGGATCTGGAGAAGACATATGATAGAGTTGATAGAGATGCTCTGTGGAAGGTATTAAGAATATATGGTGTGGGAGGCAAGTTGTTAGAAGCAGTGAAAAGTTTTTATCGAGGATTTAAGGCATGTGTACGTGTAGGAAGAGAGGAAAGTGATTGGTTCTCAGTGAATGTAGGTTTACGGCAGGGGTGTGTGATGTCTCCATGGTTGTTTAATTTGTTTATGGATGGGGTTGTTAGGGAGGTGAATGCAAGAGTTTTGGAAAGAGGGGCAAGTATGAAGTCTGTTGGGGATGAGAGAGCTTGGGAAGTGAGTCAGTTGTTGTTCGCTGATGATACAGCGCTGGTGGCTGATTCATGTGAGAAACTGCAGAAGCTGGTGACTGAGTTTGGAAAAGTGTGTGAAAGAAGAAAGTTAAGAGTAAATGAGAATAAGAGCAAGGTTATTAGGTACAGTAGGGTTGAGGGTCAAGTCAGTTGGGAGGTAAGTTTGAATGGAGAAAAACTGGAGGAAGTAAAGTGTTTTAGATATCTGGGAGTGGATCTAGCAGCGGATGGAACCATGGAAGCGGAAGTGGATCATAGGGTGGGGGAGGGGGCGAAAGTTCTGGGAGCCTTGAAGAATGTGTGGAAGTCGAAAACACTATCTCGGAAAGCAAAAATGGGTATGTTTGAAGGAATAGTGGTTCCAACAATGTTGTATAGTTGCGAGGCGTCGGCTATGGATAGAGTTGTGCGCAGGAGGATGGATGTGCTGGAAATGAGATGTTTGAGGACAATGTGTGGTGTGAGGTGGTTTGATCGAGTAAGTAACGTAAGGGTAAGAGAGATATGTGGAAATAAAAAGAGCGTGGTTGAAAGAGCAGAAGAGGGTGTTTTGAAATGGTTTGGGCACATGGAGAGAATGAGTGAGGAAAGATTGACCAAGAGGATATATGTGTCGGAGGTGGAGGGAACGAGGAGAAGTGGGAGACCAAATTGGAGGTGGAAAGATGGAGTGAAAAAGATTTTGTGTGATCGGGGCCTGAACATGCAGGAGGGTGAAAGGAGGGCAAGGAATAGAGTGAATTGGATCGATGTGGTATACCGGGGTTAACGTGCTGTCAGTGGATTGAATCAGGGCATGTGAAGCGTCTGGGGTAAACCATGGAAAGCTGTTTAGGTATGTATATTTGCGTGTGTGGACGTATGTATATACATGTGCATGGGGGTGGGTTGGGCCCTTTCTTTCGTCCGTTTCCTTGCGCTACCTCGCAAACGCGGGAGACAGCGACAAAGCAAAAAAAAAAAGAAATATATATATATATATATATATATATATATATATATATATACATATATATATATATATGTATATATATATATATATATATATATATATATATATATATATATATATATATATATATATATATATGACTTTATATTTATTTTGCTTTGGAAAAAGACTAATGAATGGCCCAACCCAACCACATACACATGTATCCACACACACACATATATATATATATATATATATATATATATATATATATATATATATATATATATATATATATATATATATATATATATATATATATATATATATATATATATATATATATATATATATATATATATATATATATGTATATATATATATATATATTTTAATTTTCCAAAACAAGGAACAGAGGGGCCAGGTGAGGATATTCCAAAAAAGGCCCAGTTCTCTGTTCCTAACGCTACCTCGCTAACGCGGGAAATGGCGAATAGTTTAAAAGAAAGAAAAGAAAAAATATATATATATATATATATATATATATATATATATATATATATATATATATATATATATATATATATATATATATATATCCGTTTCCCATTTTAGAAAGTTAAAAATACAAGGAGGGGAGGATTTCTGGCCCCCCGCTCCCGTCCCCTCTAGTCGCCTTCTACGACACGCGAGGAATGCGTGGGAAGTGTTCTTTCACCCCTATACCCAGGGATAATATATATATATGTATACATATATATATGCATACACCTACACGCGTACATATACACACACACACACACATATACATATATATACATATGAAAAAAAGTAAGAAATAATTTAGAAAACTGAAACTTCTAGCTTGAAATGAAATGAGAAAATGAATGTCACATAATGGTTCAACCTCTGGCTATGGAAAAGGAAAATGTATAATTCTTTTACACAAACGTCAATAGTAGTTCTCATCAATTTAACCACTGTATCAATAAGCTTCAATGTCTAAGCTACATTTTTTTTCTAATTTCACTATTTTCAAAAAATGCAATTGAGCGGAAGATGTATAAAAGAAAGAGACAGGAGGTCAAGAGAAAGGTGCAAGAGGTGAAAAAGAGGGCAAATGAGAGTTGGGGTGAGAGAGTATCATTAAATTTTAGGGAGAATAAAAAGATGCTCTTGAAGGAGGTAAATAAAGTGCGTAAGACATGGGAGCAAATCGGAACTTCAGTGAAGGGCGCAAATGGGGAGGTGATAACAAGTAGTGGTGATGTGAGAAGGAGATGGAGTGACTATTTTGAAGGTTTATTGAATGTGTTTGATGATAGAGTGGCAGATATAGGGTGTTTTGGTCGAGGTGGTGTGCAAAGTGAGAGGGTTAGGGAAAATGATTTGGTAAACAGAGAAGTGGTAGTAAAAGCTTTGCGGAAGATGAAAGCCGGCAAGGCAGCAGGTTTGGATGGTATTGCAGTGGAATTTATTAAAAAAGGGGGTGACTGTATCATTGACTGGTTGGTAAGGTTATTTAATGTATGTATGACTCATGGTGAGGTGCCTGAGGATTGGCGGAATGCGTGCATAGTACCTTTGCACAAAGGCAAAGGGGATAAGAGTGAGTGCTCAAATTACAGAGGTATAAGTTTGTTGAGTATTCCTGGTAAATTATATGGGAGGGTATTGATTGAGAGGGTGAAGGCATGTACAGAGCATCAGATTGGGGAAGAGCAGTGTGGTTTCAGAAGTGGTAGAGGATGTGTGGATCAGGTGTTTGCTTTGAAGAATGTATGTGAGAAATACTTAGAAAAGCAAATGGATTTGTATGTAGCATTTATGGATCTGGAGAAGACATATGACAGAGTTGATAGAGATACTCTGTGGAAGGTATTAAGAATATATGGTGTGGGAGGCAAGTTGTTAGAAGCAGTGAAAAGTTTTTATCGAGGATGTAAGGCATGTGTACGTGTAGGAAGAGAGGAAAGTGATTGGTTCTCAGTGAATGTAGGTTTGCGGCAGGGGTGTGTGATGTCTCCATGGTTGTTTAATTTGTTTTTGGATGGGGTTGTTAGGGAGGTGAATGCAAGTGTTTTGGAAAGAGGGGCAAGTATGAAGTGTGTTGTGGATGAGAGAGCTTGGGATGTGAGTCAGTTGTTGTTCGCTGATGATACAGCGCTGGTGGCTGATTCATGTGAGAAACTGCAGAAGCTGGTGACTGAGTTTCGTAAAGTATGTGAAAGAAGAAAGTTGAGAGTAAATGTGAATAAGAGCAAGGTAATTAGGTACAGTAGGGTTGAGGGTCAAGTCAATTGGGAGGTAAGTTTGAATGGAGAAAAACTGGAGGAAGTAAAGTGTTTTAGATATCTGGGAGTGGATCTGGCAGCGGATGGAACCGTGTAAGCGGAAGTGGATCATAGGGTGGGGGAGGGGGCGAAAATCCTGGGAGCCTTGAAGAATGTGTGGAAGTCGAGAACATTATCTCGGAAAGCAAAAATGGGTATGTTTGAAGGAATAGTGGTTCCAACAATGTTGTATGGGTCGAGGCGTGGGCTATGGATAGAGTGGTGCGCAGGAGGATGGATGTGCTGGAAATGAGATGTTTGAGGACAATGTGTGGTGTGAGGTGGTTTGATCGAGTAAGTAACGTAAGGGAAAGAGAGATGTGTGGAAATAAAAAGAGCGTGGTTGAGAGAGCAGAAGAGGGTGTTTTGAAATGGTTTGGGCACATGGAGAGAATGAGTGAGGAAAGATTGACCAAGAGGATATATGTGTCGGAGGTGGAGGGAACGAGAAGTGGGAGACCAAATTGGAGGTGGAAAGATGGAGTGAAAAAGTTTTTGTGTGATCGGGGCCTGAACATGCAGGAGGGTGAAAGGAGGGCAAGGAATAGAGTGAATTGTATCGATGTGGTATACCGGGGTTGACGTGCTGTCAGTGGATTGAATCAGGGCATGTGAAGCGTCTGGGGTGGGCCATGGAAAGCTGTGTAGGTATGTATATTTGCGTGTGTGGAAGTATGTATATACATGTGTATGGGGGTGGGTTGGGCCATTTCTTTCGTCTGTTTCCTTGCCCTGCCTCGCAAACGCGGGAGACAGCGACAAAGGAAAAATTAAAACAAAACTATATATATATATATATACATATATATATATATATATCTTTTTTCTTTTCTTTCAAACTATTCACCATTTCCCGCATTAGCGAGGTAGCGTTAAGAACAGAGGACTGGGCCTTTGAGGGAATACCCTCACCTGGCCCAATTCTCTGTTCCTTCTTTTGGAAAAAAAAAAACCCCGAGAGGGTTTGGGGTTAGGGGAGAAAGAATACTTCCCGCGCATTTCTCACGTGTCGTAGAAGGCGACTAAAGGGGACGGGAGCGGGAGCTGGAAACACTCCCCTCCTTGTATCTTAACTTTCGAAAAAGGGAAACAGAAGAATGAGTCGCGCGGGGAGTGCTCATTGTCCTCGAAGGCTCAGATTGGGGTGTCTAAATGTGTGTTGATGTAACCAAGATGAGAAAAAAGGAGAGATAAGTAGTAAGTTTGAGAAAAGGAACCTGGATGTTTTGGCTCTGAATGAAGCGAAGCTCAAGGGAAAAAGGGAAGGGTGGTTTGGGAATGTCTTGGAAGTAAAGTCAGGGGTTAGTGAGAAGACAAGAGCAAGGAAGGAGTAGCACTACTCCTGAAGCAGGAGTCATTGGAGTATGCGAAAGAGGGTAAGAAATTAAACTCTAGATTGATATGGGTAAAACTGAAAGTGGATGGAGAGAGAGGGGTGATTATTGATGCATATGCACATGGGCATGAGAAGAAAGATCATGAGAGGCAAGTGTTTTGGGAGCAGCTGAGTGAGTGTGTTAGTAGTTTTGATGCACGAGACCGGGCTATAGTGATAGGTGATTTGAATGCAAAGGTGAGTAATATGGCAGTTGAGGGAATAATTGGTGTACATGGGGTGTTCAGTGTTGTAAATTGGAGTGGTGAATAGCTTGTAGATTTATGGGATGAAAAAGTACTGGTGATTAGGAATACCTGGTTTAAAAAGAGAGATATACATAAGTATACGTATGTAAGTAGGAGAGATGGCCATAGAGTGTTATTGGATTACATGTTAATTGATAGGCGCGCGAAAGAGAGACTTTTGGATGTTAATGTGCTGAGAGGTGCAACTGGAGGGATGTCTGATCATCATCTTGTGGAGGCGAAGGTGAAGATTTGTAGAGGTTTTCATAAAAGAAGAGAGAATGTTGGGGTGAAAAGAGTCGTGAGAGTGAGTGAACTTGGGAAGGAGACTTGTGTGAGGAAGTACCAGGAGAGACTGAGTACAGAATGGAAAAGGTAAGAACTAAGGACGTAAGGGGAGTGGGGGAGGAATGGGATGCATTTAGCGAAGCAGTGATGGCTTGCGCAAAAGATGCTTGTGGCATGAGAAGCGTGGGAGGTGGGCAGGTTAGAAAGGGTAGTGAGTGGTAGGATGAAGAAAGATTAGTAGTGGAAGAGAGGAAAGAGGCATTTGGACGATTTTTGTAGGGAAATAATGCAAATGAGTGGGAGATGTATAAAAGAAAGAGGCAGGAGGTCAAGAGAAAGGTGTAAGAGGTGAAAAAGAGGGCAAATGAGAGTTGGGTGAGAGAGTATCATTAAATTTTTGGGAGAAAAAAAAGATGTTTTGGAAGGAGGTAAATAAAGTGCGTAAAACAAAGGAACAAATGGGAACTTCAGTGAAGGGGGCTAATGGGGAGGAGATTACGAGCAGTGGTGATGTGAGGAGATGGAGTGAGTATTTTGAAGGTTAGTTGAATGTGTTTGATGATAGAGTGGCAGATATAGGGTGTTTTGGTCGAAGTGGTGTGCAAAGTGAGAGGGTTAGGGAAAATGATTTGGTAAACAAAGAAGAGGTAGTAAAAGCTTTGCGGAAGATGGAAGCCGGGAAGGCAGCGGGCTTGGATGATAGTGCAGTAGAATTTATTAAAAAAGGGGTTGACTGTATTGTTGACTGGTTGTTAAGGTTATTTAATGTATGTATGTCTCATGGTGAGGTTCCTGAGGAATGGTGGAATGCTTGCATAGTGCCATTGCACAAAGGCGAAAGGGATAAAAGTGAGTGCTCAAATTACAGAGGTATAAGTTTGTTGAGTATTCCTGGTAAATTATATGGGAGGGTATTGATTGAGAGGGTGAAGGCATGTACAGAGCATCAGACTAGGGTACAGCAGTGTGGTTTGCGAAATGGTAGAGGATGTATGGATCAGGTGTTTGCTTTGAAGAATGTATGTGAGAAATACTTAGAAAAGCAAATGGATTTGTATGTAGCATTTATGGATCTGGAGAAGGCATATGATAGACTTGATAGAGATGCTCTGTGGAAGGTATTAAGAATATATGGTGTGGGAGGCAAGTTGTTAGAAGCAGTGAAAAGTTTTTATCGAGGATGTAAGGCATGTGTACGTGTAGGAAGAAAGGAAAGTGATTGGTTGTCAGTGAATGTTGGTTTGCGGCAGGAGTGTGTAATGTCTCCATGGTTGTTTAATTTGTTTATGGATGGGGTTGTTAGGGAGGTGAATGCAAGAGTTTTGGAAAGAGGGGCAAGTATACAGTCTGTCGTGGATGAGAGAGCTTGGGAAGTGAGTCATTTGTTGTTCGCTGATGATATAGCGATGGTGGCTGATTTGTGTGAGAAACTGCAGAAGCTGGTGACTGAGTTTGGTAAAGTGTGTGAAAGAAGAAAGTTAAGAGTAAATGTGAATAAGAGCAAGGTTATTAGGTACAGTAGGGTTGAGGGACAAGTCAATTGGGAAGTAAGTTTGAATGGAGAAAAACTGGAGAAAGTGAAGTGTTTTAGGTATCTGGAAGTGCATTTGGCAGCTGATCGAACCATGGAAGCGGAAGTGAATCATAGGGTAGGGGAGGGGGCGAAAATTCTGGGAGTGTTGAAGAATGTGTGGAAGTCGAGAACATTACATCGGAAAGCAAAAATAGGTTTGTTTGAAGGAATAGTGGTTCCAACAATGTTATATGGTTGCGAGGCGTGGGCTATGGATAGAGGTGTGCGCAGGAAGGTGGATGTGCTGGAAATGAGATGTTTGAGGACAATAGGTAGTGTGAGGTGGTTTGATCGAGTAAGTAATAATCGGGTAAGAGAGAATGTGGTAATAAAATGAGTGTGGTTGAGAGAGCAGAAGAGGTTGTTTTATAAT
>NC_092238.1:45551643-45599143 GCF_036320965.1 Panulirus ornatus | reverse complement strand
GAAAATGATTTGGTAAACAGAGAAGAGGTAGTAAAAGCTTTGCGAAAGATGAAAGCCGGCAAGGCAGCAGGTTTGTATGGTATTGCAGTGGAATTTATTAAAAAAGGGGGTGACTGTATTGTTGACTGGTTGGTAAGGTTATTTAATGTATGTATGACTCACGGTGAGGTGCGTGAGGATTGGCGGAATGCGTGCATAGTGCCATTGTACAAAGGCAAAGGGGATAAGAGTGAGTGCTCAAATTACAGAGGTATAAGTTTGTTGAGTATTCCTGGTAAATTATAAGGGAGGGTATTGATTGAGAGGGTGAAGGCATGTACAGAGCATCAGATTGGGGAAGAGCAGTGTGGTTTCAGAAGTGGTAGAGGATGTGTGGATCAGGTGTTTGCTTTGAAGAATGTATGTGAGAAATACTTAGAAAAGAAAATGGATTTGTATGTAGCATTTATGGATCTGGAGAAGGTATATGATAGAGTTGATAGAGATGCTCTGTGGAAGGTATTAAGAATATATGGTGTGGGAGGCAAGTTGTTAGAAGCAGTGAAAAGTTTTTATCGAGGATGTAAGGCATGTGTACGTGTAGGAAGAGAGGAAAGTGATTGGTTCTCAGTAAATGTAGGTTTGCGGCAGGGGGGTGTGATGTCTCCATGGTTGTTTAATTTGTTTATGGATGGGGTTGTTAGGGAGGTGAATGCAAGAGTTTTGGAAAGAGGGGCAAGTATGAAGTCTGTTGGGGATGAGAGAGCTTGGGAAGTGAGTCAGTTGTTGTTCGCTGATGATACAGCGCTGGTGGCTGATTCATGTGAGAAACTGCAGAAGCTGGTGACTGAGTTTGGTAAAGTGTGTGAAAGAAGAAAGTTAAGAGTAAATGTGAATAAGAGCAAGGTTATTAGGTAGAGTAGGGTTGAGGGTCAAGTCAATTGGGAGGTGAGTTTGAATGGAGAAAAACTGGAGGAAGTGAAGTGTTTTAGATATCTGGGAGTGGATCTGGCAGCGGATGGAACCATGGAAGCGGAAGTGGATCATAGGGTGGGGGAGGGGGCGAAAATTCTGGGAGCCTTGAAGAATGTGTGGAAGTCGAGAACATTATCTCGGAAAGCAAAAATGGGTATGTTTGAAGGAATAGTGGTTCCAACAATGTTGTATGGTTGCGAGGCGTGGGCTATGGATAGAGTTGTGCGCAGGAGGATGGATGTGCTGGAAATGAGATGTTTGAGGACAATGTGTGGTGTGAGGTGGTTTGATCGAGTAAGTAACGTAAGGGTAAGAGAAATGTGTGGAAATAGAAAGAGCGTGGTTGAGAGAGCAGAAGAGGGTGTTTTGAAATGGTTTGGGCACATGGAGAGAATGAGTGAGGAAAGATTGACCAAGAGGATATATGTGTCGGAGGTGGAGGGAATGAGGAGAAGAGGGAGACCAAAGTGGAGGTGGAAAGATGGAGTGAAAAAGATTTTGTGTGATCGGGGCCTGAACATACAGGAGGGTGAAAGGAGGGCAAGGAATAGAACGAATTGGAGCGATGTGGTATACCGGGGATGACGTGCTGTCAGTGGATTGAATCGGGGCATGTGAAGCGTCTGGGGTATACCATGGAAAGCTGTGTAGGTATGTATATTTGCGTCTGTGGACGTATGTATATACATGTGTATGGGGGTGGGTTGGGCCATTTCTTTCGTCTGTTTCCTTGCGCTACCTCGCAAACGCGTGAGACAGCGACAAAGCAAAAAAGAAAAAAAAAAATAAATATATACATATAGATACATATATATATATATATAGTTATATATATATATATATATATATATATATATATATATATATATATATATATATATATATATATATATATATATATATATATATATATATACATATATATATATATATATATATATATATATATATATATATATATATATATATATATATATATATATATATATATATATATATATATATATATTTTTTTATTTTTTTTTTATTTTACTTTGTCGCTGTCTCCCACGTTAGCGAGGTAGCGCATGGAAAGAGACGAATAAATATCTCTCAACCCACCTTCATACACATGTATACACATACACGTCCACACACGAAAATATACATACCTATACATCTCAACGTATACATATACATACCCACACAGACATACACATATATACACATGTACATAATTCATACTGTCTGCCTTTATTCATTCCCATCGCCACCCCGCCACACATGAAATAACAACCGCCTCCCCCGTCGTGCGCGAGGTAACGCTAGGAAAAGACAACAAAGGTCACATTCGTTCACACTCAGTCTCTAGCTGTCATGCAATAATGCACCGAAACCACACCTCCCTTTCCACATCCAGGCCCACAAGAACTCTCCATGTTTTACCCCAGACGCTTCACATGCCCTGGATCAATCCATTGACATCACGTCGACCAGGTATACCACATCGTTCCAATTCACTCTATTCCTTGCACTACTTACACCCTCCTGCATGTTCAGGCACCGATCAATCAAAATATTTTTCACTACATCTTTCCACCTCCATTTGGGTCTCCCACTTCTCGTGCCCTCCACCTTTGACACATATAACCTCTTGGTCAATCTTTCCTCACTCATTCTCTCAATGAGACCAAACCATTTCAAAACACCCTCTTCTGCTCTATTAACCACACTCTTTTTATTTCCACACATCTCTCTTACCCTATTATTACTTACTCGATCAAACCACCTCACACAACATATTGTCCTCAAACATCTCATTTCCAGCACATCCACCCTCCTCCGCTCAACTTTATCCATAGTCCACGCCTCGCAACCATATAACATTGTTGGAACCACTATTCCTTTAAACATACCCATTTTTGCTTTCCGATATAATGTTCTCGACTTCCACACATTCTTCAAGGCTCGCAAAACTTTCCCCCCTACCCCACCCTATGATTCAGTTCCGCTTCCATGGTTCCATCCGCTGCCAAATACACTCCCACATATCTAAAACACTTCACTTCCTACGGTTTTTCACCATTCAGACTTACCTCCCGGTTGACTTCTCCCTCAAGCCTACTGTATCTAATAACCTTGCTCTTATTCATATTTACTCTCAGATTTCTTCTTTCATACACTTTACCAAACTCAGTCACCAGTTTCTGCAGTTTCTTACACGAATCAGCCACCACCGCTGTATTATCAGCAAACAACAACTGACTCACTTCCCAAGCTCTCTTATCCACAACAGACTGCATACTTGCCCCTCTTTCCAAAACTCTTGCATTCACCTCGCTAATCACCCCATCCATAAACAAATTAAACAACCGTGGAGACATCATATACCCATGCCGCAAACCTACATTCACTGAGAACTAATCACTTTCCTCTCTTCCTACACGTACACATGCCCTATATCCTCGATAAAAACTTTTCACTGCTTCTAACAACTTGCCTCCCACAACGTATATTCTTAATACCTTCCACAGGCAATCTCTATCAACTCTCTCATATGCCTTCTCCAGATCCATAAATGCTACATAGAAATCCATTTGCTTTTCTGAGTACTTCTTACATACGTTCTTCAAAGGAAGCACCTGACCCACACATCCTCTATCACTTCTTGTATATATATATATATATATATATATATATATATATATATATATATATATATATATATATATATGTAATATATATATATATATATATATATATATATATATATATATATATATATATATATATATATATATATATATATATATATATATATATATATATATATATATATATATATATATATATATATATATATGTATATGGTGTGGGAGGCAAGTTGTTAGAAGCAGTGAAAAGTTTTTATCGAGGATGTAAGGCATGTGTACGTGTAGGAAGAGAGGAACGTGATTCGTTCTCAGTGAATGTAGGTTTGCGGCAGGGGTGCGTGATGTCTCCATGGTTGTTTAATTTGTTTATGGATGGGGTTGTTAGGGAGGTGAATGCAAGAGTTTTGGAAAGAGGGGCAAGTATGAAGTCTGTCGGGGATGAGAGAGCTTGGGAAGTGAGTCAGTTGTTGTTCGCTGATGATACAGCGCTAGTGGCTTATTCATGTGAAAAACTGCAGAAGCTGGTGACTGGGTTTGGTAAAGTGTGTGAAAGAAGAAAGTTAAGAGTAAATGTGAATAAGAGCAAGGTTATTAGGTACAGTAGGGTTGAGGGTCAAGTCAAATGGGAGGTAAGTTTGAATGGAGAAAAACTTGAGGAAGTAAAGTGTTTTAGATATCTGGGAGTGGATCTGGCAGCGGATGGAACCATGGAAGCGGAAGTGGATCATAGGGTCGGGGAGGGGGCGAAAATTCTGGGAGCCTTGAAGAATGTGTGGAAGTCAAGAACATTATCTCGGAAAGCAAGAATGGGTATGTTTGAAGGAATAGTGGTTCCAACAATATTGTATGATTGCGAGGCGTGGGCTATGGATAGAGTTGTGCGCAGGAGGATGGATGTGCTGGAAATGAGATGTTTGAGGACAATGTATGGTGAGAGGTGGTTTGATCGAGTAAGTAACGTAAGGGTAAGAGAGCTGTGTGGAAATAAAAAGAGCTTGGTTGAGAGAGCAGAAGAGGGTGTTTTGAAATGGTTTAGGCACATGGAGAGAATGAGTGAGGAAAGATTGACCAAGAGGATATATGTGTCGGAGGTGGAGGGAACGAGGAGAAGTGGGAGACCAAATTGGAGGTGGAAAGATGAAGTGAAAAAGATTTTGTGTGATCGGGGCCTGAACATGCAGGAGGGTGAAAGGAGGGCAAGGAATAGAGTGAATTTGATCGATGTGGTATACCGGGGTTGACGTGCTGTCTGTGGATTGAATCAGGGCATGTGAAGCGTCTGGGGTAAACCATGGAAAGCTGTGTAGGTGTGTATATTTGCGTGTGTGGACGTATGTATATACATGTGTATGGGAGTGGGTTGGGCCATTTCTTTCGTCTGTTTCCTTGCGCTACCTCGCAAACGCGGGAGATAGCGACAAAGCAAAAAAAAAAAATAATAAGGAATATATATATATATATATATATATATATATATATATATATATATATATATATATATATATATATATATATATATATATATATATATATATACCCTTTCTAATCAACCCACCTCCCACTCTTCTCATGCCACAAGCATCTTTTGCGCAATCCATCACTGATTCCCTAAATACATCCCATTCCTCCCCCACTCCCCTTACTTCCATTGTTCTCACCTTTTTCCATTCCGTACTCAGTCTCTCCTGGTACTTCCTCACACAAGTCTCCTTCCTCACTTACTCTCACCACTCTCTTCACCCCAACATTCACTATTCTTTTCTGAAAACCCATACAAATCTTCACCTTAGCCTCCACAAGATAATGATCAGACTACCCTCCAGTTGCACCTCTCAGCACATTAACATCCAAATGTCTCTCTTTCGCGCGCCTGTCAGTTAACACGTAATCCAATAACGCTCTCTGGCCATCTCTCCTACTTACATACGTATACTTATGTATATATCGCTTTTTGAACCAGGTATTCCCAATCACCAGTCCTTTTTCAGCACATAAATCTACAAGCTCTTCACCATTTCCATTTACAACACTGAACACCCCATGTATACCAATTATTCCCTCAACTGCCACATTACTCACCTTTGCATTCAAATCACCCATCACTATAACCCGAGAGAGCCTGGGAAGTGAGTCAGTTGTTGTTCGCTGATGATACAGCGCTGGTGGCTGATTCATGTGGGAAACTGCAGAAGCTGGTGACTGAGTTTCTTTTTTCTTTCGTCTGTTTCCTTGCGCTACCTCGCAAACGCGTGAGACAGCGACAAAGCAAAAAAAAAAAAAAAATATATATATATATATATATATATATATATATATATATATATATATATATATATATATATATATATATATATATATATATATATATCTTTACTTATTTTGCTTTGTCGCTGTCTTCTGCGTTAGCGAGGTAGCTCAAGGAAACAGACGAAAGAATGGCCCAACCCACCCACATACACATGTATATACATACACATCCACACGCGCAAATATACATACCTATATATCTAAACGTATACATATATATATATACACACACAGACATATACATATATACACTTATACGTAATTCATACTGTCTACCTTTATTCATTCCCATCGCCACCCCGCTACACATGAAATAACAACCCCCTCCCCCTGGATGTGCGCGAGGTAGAGCTAAGAAAAGACAACAAAGGCCACATTCGTTCTCTAGCTGTCACGTAATAGTGCACCGAAACCACAGCTTCCTTTCCACATCCAGGCCCCAGAGAACTTTCCGTGGTTTACCCCAGACACTTCATATGCCCTGGTTGAATCCATTGACAGCACGTCGACCCCGGTGTACCACATCATTCCAATTTACTCTATTCCTTGCACGCCTTTCACCCTCCTGCATGTTCAGGCCCAGATCACTCAAAATGTTTTTCACTCCATCTTTCCACTTCCAATTTGGTCTCCCACTTCTCCTCGCTCCCTCAACCTCTGACACATATATCCTCTTGGTCAATCTTTCCTCACTCATTCTCAACATGTGACAAAAACATTTCAAAACACCCTCTTGTGCTCTCTAAACCACACTCTTTTTATTACCACACATCTCTCTAACCCTATTGTCACGTTCTCCATCAAACCACGTCACACCATATATTGTCCTCAAACATGTCATTTCCAGCACATCCACCCTCCTGCGCACAACTCTATCCATAGCCCACGCCTCGCAACCATATAACATTGTTGGAACCACCATTACTTCATAGATACTCATTTTTTGCTTTCCGAGATGACGTTCTCGACTTCCACACATTCTTCAACGATCCCAGAATTTTCGCCCCCTCCGCCACCCTATGATTCACTTCTGCTTCCATGGTTCCATCCGCTGCCAAATCCACTCCAAGATATCTACAACACTTCATTTCCTCCAGTTTTTTCAATTTGAATTTACCTCCCAATTGACTTGTCCGTCGAACCTACTGTACCTAATATCCTTGTTTTTATTCACATATACTCTCAGCTTTCTTCTTTCACACATTGTACGAAACACATTCACCAGCTTCTGCATTTTGTCACAGGAATCAGCCACCGGCGCTGTATCATAAGTGAACAACAGCTGACTCACTTCCCAAGCTCTCTCATCCACAAGAGACTGCATACTTGCCCCTCTTTACAAAAAAAACTCTTGCATTCCCCTCCCTAACAACCCCATCCATAAACAAATTAAACAACCATGGAGACATCACACACCCCTGCCGCAAAGCTACGCTCACTGAGAACCAATCAATTATCTCTCTTCCTACACGTACACATGCCTTACATCCTCGATAAAAACTTTTCACTGCTTCAAATAACTTGCCTTCCAAATCATATATTCTTAGTACCTTCCACAGAGCATCTCTATCAACTCTATCATATGCCTCCTCCAGATCCATAAATGCTACTTACAAATCCATTTGTTTTTCTAAGTATTTCTCACATACATTCTTCAAAGCAAACACCTGATCCACACATCCTCCACCACTTCTGAAACCACACTGCTCTTCCCCAATCTGATGCTCTGTACATGCCTTCACCCTCTCAATCAATATTTTCTCATATAATTTCCCAGGAATACTCAACATACTTATACCTCTGTAATTTGAGCACTCGCTTTTATCCCCTTTGCCTTTGTACAATGGTACTATGCAAGCATTCCGCCAATCCTCAGGCACCTCACCATGAGTCATACATCCATTTAATAACCTTAACAACCAGTCAACAATACATTCACCCCCTTTTTTAAAAAGTTCCACTGCAATACCATCCAAACCCGCCGCCTTGCCAGCTTTCATCTTCCGCAATGCTTTTACTACCTCTTTTCTGTTTACCAAATCATTCTCCCTAACCCTCTCACTTTGCACACCACCTCGACCAAAACACCCTATATCTGCCACTCTATCATCAAACACATTTAACAAACCTTCAAAATACTCACTCCATCTCCTTCTCACATCACCACTACTTGTTATCACCTCCCCATTAGCCCCTTTACTGAAGTTCCCAATGATTCCCTTGTCTTACGCACATTATTTACCTTATTCCAAAACATCTTTTTATCCTCCCTAAAATTTAATGATTCTCTCTCACCCCAACTCTCATTTGCCCTCTTTTTCACCTCTTGCACCTTTCTCTTGACCTCCTGTCTCTTTCTTTTATACATCTCCCACTCAATTGCATTTTTTCCCTGCAAAAATCGTCCAAATGCCTCTCTCTTGTCTTTCACTAATAATCTTACTTCTTCATCCCACCACTCACTACCCTTTCTAATCAACCCACCTCCCACTTTTCTCATGCCACAAGCATCTTTTGCGCAATCCATCACTGAATCCCTAAATATATCCCATTCCTCCCCCACTCCCCTTACTTCCATTGTTCTTACCTTTTTCCATTCTGTACTCAGTCTCTCCTGGTACTTCCTCACACAAGTCTCCTTCCCAAGCTCACTTACTCTCACCACCCTCTTCACCCCAACATTCACTCTTCTTTTCTGAAAGCCCATACAAATCTTCACCTTAGCCTACACAAGATAATGATCAGACTACTCTCCAGTTGTACCTCTCAGCACATTTACATCCAAAAGTCTCGCTTTCGCGCTCCTGTCAATTAACACGTAATCCAATAACGCTCTCTGGCCATCTCTCCTACTTACATACGTATACTTATGTATATCTCGCTTTTTAAACCAGGTATTCCCAATCACCAGTCCTTTTTCAGCACATAAATCTACAAGCTCTTCACCATTTCCATTTACAACACTGAACAGCCTATGTATACCAATTATTCCCTCAACTGCCACATTACTCACCTTTGCATTCAAATCACCCATCACTATAACCCGGTCGCGTGCATCAAAACCACTAACACACTCATTCAGCTTCTCCCAAAACACTTGCCTTTCATGATCTTTCTTCTCATGCCCAGTTGCATATGCACCAAATAATCACCCATCTCTCTCCATCAACTTTCAGTTTTACCCATATTAATCGAGAATTTACTTTCTTACATTCTATCACATACTCCCACAACTCCTGTTTCAGGAGTACTGGTACTCCTTCCCTTGCTCTTGTTCTCTCACTAACCCGTGACTTTACTCCCAAGACATTCCCAATATATATATATATATATATATATATATATATATATATATATATATATATATATATATATATATATATATATATATTATCTTTTTCATACTTAGTCGCTGTCCTCCCGCGTTAGCGAGTTAGCGCAAGGAAACAGACGAATGAACTGCCCAACCCATCCACATACACATGTGTATACATAAACGCCCTCACACGCACACATACCTATACATTTCAAGGTATATATATATATATATATATATATATATATATATATATATATATATATATATATATATATATATATATATATATATATATATATATATATATATACGTATACATACATAGACATATACATATATACACGTGAAAATATTCATACTTGCTTATTTATCCATCCTTGTCGACACCCCGCCACACATGAAAGGGCACCCCGCCCCTTCCCCCGCGCGCGCGCGCAAGGTAGCGCTAGGAAAAGACAACAAAGGCCATATTCATTCACACTCAGTCTCTAGCTTTCAGGTGTAATGCAACGAAGCCATAGCTCCCTTTCCACATCCAGGCCGCACAGAACTTTCCATTGTTTACCCAAGACGCTTCACATGCCATGGTTCGATCCCCTGACAGCATGTCGACCCCGGTATACCACATCGTTCCAATTCACTCTATTTCGTACACGCCTTTCATACTCCTGAATGTTCAGGCCCCGATCTCTTAAAATTATTTTTTCTCCATACTTCCACCTCCATTTTGGTCTCCCACTTCCCCTAGCTCCCTCCAGCGCTGACATATATATCCTCTTTGTCAATCTTTGTCAATCTCACTCATTATCTTCATTTGACCAGTTTTAATACACCCTCATATGCTATCCCAACCACACTCTTCTAATTACCACACATCTCCCTTACGCTTTCATTACTTATTCGATCAAACCACCTCGCACCATATATTGTCCTCAAACATCTCATTTCCAGCACATCCACCCTTCTCCGCACAACTCTATCTATAGCCAACATCTGGCAACCATATAGCATTGTTGGAACCATATAGCATTGTTCCTTCAAACATATCTATTTTTGCTCTCCGAGATAACGTTCTCGCCTTCCGCACATTCTTCAACGCTCCCAGAACCTTCGCCCCTTCCCCCATCCTGTGACTCACTTCCGTTTCCATGGTTCCATCCGCTGCTAAATCCACTCTCAGATATCTAAAAAAACTTCACTTCCTCCAGTTTTTCTCCATTCAATCTCAGGCTCCAACAAGCGCTGTATCATCAGCGAACAGCAACTGACTCACTTCCCAAGCCCTCTTATCTACAAAAGACTGCATATTTGCCCCTCTCTCCATAACTCTTGCATTCACCTCCCTGACAACCCCATCCATAAACAAATTAAACAACCATGGAGACATCACGCACCCTTGCCTTAAACCGACATTCACTGGGATCCAATCGCTTTTCTCTCTTCCTACTCGTACAAATACCTTACATCCTAGATAAAAACTTTTCACTTCTAGCAACTTGCCTCCCACACCATATACTCTTAATACCTTCCACAAAACATATCTATCAACTATAGCATATGCCTTCTCCTGATCCATAAATGCTACATACAAACCCATCTGTTTTTCTAAATATTTCTCACATACATTCTTCAAAGCAAACACCTGATCCACACATCGTCTACCACTTCTGAAACCACACTAGCTCTTCCCCAATCTGACGTTCTGTACATGCCTTCGCCCTCTCAATCAATACCCTCCCATATAATTTTTCAGGAATACTCAACAAACTTATACCTCTGTATTTTGAACACTCATGTTTATCCCCTTTTCCTTTGTACAATGTCACTATGCATGCATTTCGCCAGTCAATCCTTAGTCACTTGGCCATGAACTACACATACATTGAGTATCCTTACCAACCAGTCAACAACACAGTTACTCCCTTTTTTAATGAATTCCACTGCAATCCCATCCAAGACGTTTAAGCCCTTGAAATTCAGCGTACCTGCTGGCCTGATTAGTCCACCCTTCTGGTTGAAAAAAAAAATCGTCTATGACGTCAGAGGGGCTTCTGACCAATCAAAGACCTAGCTTTTGTCACTTATCCGAAGCCTTCGATATTCTAGTCATTGGGATTACGAAATTCAAGAGTGTATCTCCCCGCTGATTATCAGTATATTTTGAAATGTGTTTGATGTTATTGGAATATTGTGTGCCACTCAAGTTCACTAATTGATTTTATACGTATTAGATCGTGATCGAGGTCGCGCTAAGACGTTTCAAACACAATCGAATGACATACAGTCGTCATGGTACCATCTATAGTACGCGGTGGCAACGTATGTTGTGTTACTTTTTGCCAAGCCAGCAAATATATAAATCGAAGCCTTCATTTTCATGGTTTTCCAACAAACAGGGAAAGGTAAGGAGCAAGTTGTAATGTTTTCACCTGGTTGTCAACGTTTTTAAAGGGAAGAATAGACACAAAACATAATACGCCTTCTTTGGAAATTACAGTGATATTTTTTTTACAGATCCGAAACTGAAGTTTGTCAATAGACAGGCTTTAAGGTCTGATCAAGACACTTTGAGTCTGGAATGTACATGAATTCCACGTCACTACGGTTAAGACACTACGTTGGATATGAAAACCAAAAGTTTCTAAAGAAGTGCAATTTTCTAATGGCTCACTGAAGACATGAATTAACGTTCCTAGTAGTAAGCTACTGGAAAGAAGTTCATTGTTATATGATATTTAGTAACTAATTGATTAAATGCACTATAGCTCTTGCATTTAGTTTGCAAAGCCTTGCTGTTCTGTTTATTTATGTTCCAGAGTTTTGCATGTAGAATTATTTTCTTCTGTTTAAGAATAATATAATTTTTTAGTTCCAGAAGTGGTACTACCACCAAGTGTGACTTAGCCAGTGCAGCAGCCTTCCGTGACAGTCCCATCCTTGTCATGAGACAAACATTCCAGATAAAGATGATGCATCTTCAAGCATATGCACACAGTTACGCTGGCAACTGTCGTATTCCAGACGCACCATGTAGGCATGAATTGATACATATAATGAATATATTTTTTCTCAGTTTTGTTTTTACCACTTAAACCCTTACGCTGCGCTAAGCATAGAAATAATTATTCTTCGGTGGCTCATTTGGCAGTAGAGTAAATTGTTGACTTTGATGGGTAACGAAAGAATTTTTTGAGGCCTTGGATTGTGGTCGATTTCCGCAGTAAAGGATTTTTTTTTTTCATAGCAACTAAAATTGTAAATCGCAGCGAAAGGGATAACGGAAATGTATGAAAATTGTCTAAATCATTTTGCACGTTTAAAAATAATTCTAAATTTCCCAGCACTATAGGTAGGCCTACGCTGCACTTGTTCTACTGTGCGGTATCAACTTTATCCACCTCCATAAAAAAAAATATCATGCTTTTTATTTGTTTGTGATGATTGATATGTTAAAATCACTAGTGGAATAGTTACTGTTACCCTTTAATAACCCATTTGTTTGACGTACTCTACAATAATGGATAGCCAAATGGTGAAGAAAAGCCCTTATGTTGATCGTCTTTCTGCATTTTCAGAAGTGGTTGTTTACGCTCCAGAAATGACGGCAATTAGTTTGCAAGTATAGACAAAGGGTGAAAACGGCTTCAAGCAAAAAAAGCAAACAAAAAACAACAAACAGAGATTTGAAGATAGGTTCCCTCACCATCAGAGAGAACCATCAGCGAGTGATGTGCTTGAATGTGTGCCCGTCATCACTTAAGAGCGAAGTAACTAGAGTTACTAGCAGGCCAACTTATTCAAGCAAAAAGGACTGCTCTCGGAGGAAGGTAGAGCGATGCTTCTAATAGATTAGCTGTAGCTTTGCACACTCAGTCTCCCAAGAGGTACAGATTATTGCATTGTCTTTTTCCCTTACCATCAGTAAGTACGGTAACAAATATGAAAAGTAATCGTGTTGAACTAAGTTTGAGTAAGAGCATTTTTGTGTGCTATTTCTATGATGAAATGGCAATCACTAAGGAATATTTTTACGATCACAAGGGAGACAGTGTTAGTGGGAAAGAAAATTATGGTGATTTCGGACATTCTGAAGCACCTCCTGCACAGGCACTGACATTTATGATTAGGAGCATAAAGTGGGGATGGAAACAATCTTTGGTGTATGTGCTATCCAAAAATGGAATAAATGAAATTTTCAATAAACTTGTTAGAGAAATTTAGGCGTATCTGTAGAAAACACTTATCTTTTCCACGTCGAAACAAAAGTCTGGTGTATGTATGATGCTCCAAGTCTCTTGAAGTCAGCCCGCAATAATTTTGCTAGATATGATATAACATTCAGTGGTAAGTTGTACAGGTGGACTCTTCTTCAAAAGTATTTTGAGAAGGATAGTCAACTTTCAATCAGGATTGCTCCCAAGCTAAAGAATCCACATTTGAATCTGAGTCCATTTTTGAAGCGTCATGTACATCTGGCAGCACAAGCACTGAATAGTTCAGTTGCTGCAGGTCTATATGTGATGACAACCCTGGATAAGTTAGAGAACACTGTAGCTAAAACTGCTGAGTTCATTTTAAACATGGACAAACATTCTGACCTGTTCAATACCAACACAATGAAAAGTGCCAAGATTTGGAGGACAGTATTGTGTGCTACAACAAATCAAGTCAATTTTCTAAACGTGACAGCTGGCTGGATGAAAAGTTGGAACTTTGTTACTTCAAAAACCAAAATCTTTTGCCTGGAGGAGTGGATTTTGAATATCAATAACTTTCTTGGAATATGAGAAGATTTGAAGGATAATTGTGAATCTGAATTTCTATTTAACAGATCGGCTCAATCAAGATCGACTTAAGAACTTTTCTTCCACTGTACGCCGCAGTCGCGGAGACAATATAGATAATCCTAACGCTAACAGCATCCAGAGGCATGTTGATCTGCCATGTGTTATGTATTCTTATGAGACCTACAAAGCAGGCTAACTACGTGGATGACCCAAGGAACTTCATGATGGAGACCAAAGGTATGATTGACGCCAACAGAAGTTTAACGAAGCAAGTCCAGAGGTTAACGTTACAGTAGGTAGCTGTGATGAAACAATGGATGAGCCCGAGGAAATAACTGAAGCAGTTGGTGTTGTTAAGGAGAACATTCTCAATCATATAGGAGCGTTCACTGTCAGTATGAAAAGAAAGTAAGCTGAGAAAATTGCCATAATTTCTGTGATTAATTCATCTCATGGGGTATCATTTAACAAATTGATGATGTATTTCAAAGCATAATGAAATGCACAACGGTTGAGAAGTTTATACGTACCATCAGATAGTGTTTTTGATGCCTTACTTTTTATGGTAAGAAAATATAAACAGACTTTTGCAAGGGTTTTTCATATGCCAAAAGTATTGGAGATAATTAGAAAAAAGTATTGAAATAAATGTATCTCATGTAATTTCTCAAGAATGCCACAATATCCTTAACCTAATTGGCGAAAACTACTGCAAAATTAGAAATTACGGAACTATCAAGATCATGAATGAAACATCAAACCAGAAGGACCAACCTCACTCATGGAACAGGAAATATAAGAAGGTTGTACACTTGTAAGTTTTCCCTTCATACTCTGTACAGTTTGTAAATAACATGGAATGAGGCTTGTTTTTCACTTCTTCCCAGATCATTATCATTTACAAGCATAGGAATAACCGAATGGCGAATATATAGTACCAAATATAGTCATCAACAACTAAACTTTTGATGGTCAATCGAACTAATGGGGCACTTCTTACAAAGGCAATGTAGCAGACGACGCGACGGTCTATCTCTCACAAGTATAAGAGACGACACATTGTTTACCACGGGTGTCCAGGTCACCATGGCAACGTTTCATGCCGTTTCAGTGACGTCATGGTATTACAGTCACCAGAGGGTTAAGTTGGATAATGCATGCCTTATGGGGCAAAGCTGAAGTTGTGTATCTCTTAGGTATACGATATATATATATATATATATATATATATATATATATATATATATATATATATATATATATATATATATATATATATATATATATATATATAAAAGGTAGAAAGCGACTAGAGGGGACGGGAGCGGGGGGCCGGAAATCCTCCCCTCCTTGTATTAACTTTCTAAAATGGGAAACAGAAGAAGGAGTCACGCGGGGAGTGCTCATCCTCCTCGAAGGCTCAGAGTGGGGTGCCTAAATGTGTGTGGATGTAACCAAGATGTGAAAAAAGGAGAGATAGGTAGTATGTTTGAGGAAAGGAACCTGGATGTTTTGGCTCTGAGTGAAACGAAGCTCAAGGGTAAAGGGGAAGAGTGGTTTGGAAATGTCTGGGGAGTGAAATCAGGGGTTAGTGAGAGGACAAGAGCAAGGGAAGGAGTAGCAATACTCCTGAAACAGGAGTTGTGGGAGTATGTCATAGAATGTAAGAAAGTAAATTCTCGATTAATATGGGTAAAATTGAAAGTTGATGGAGAGAGGTGGGTGATTGTTGGTGCATATGCACCTGGGCATGAGAAGAAAGATCATGAGAGGCAAGTGTTTTGGGAGCAGCTAAATGAGTGTGTTAGCGGTTTTGATGCACGAGACCGGGTTATAGTGATGGGTGATTTGAATGCAAAGGTGAGTAATGTGGCAGTTGAGGGAGTGATTGGTATGCATGGGGTGTTCAGTGTTGTAAATGGAAATGGTGAAGAGCTTGTAGATTTATGTGCTGAAAAAGGACTGCTGATTGGGAATACCTGGTTTAAAAAGCGAGATATACATAAGTATACTTATGTAAGTAGGAGAGATGGCCAGAGAGCGTTATTGGATTACGTGTTAATGGACAGGCGTGCGAAAGAGAGACTTTTGGATGTCAATGTGCTGAGAGGTGCAACTGGAGGGATGTCTGATCATTATCTTGTGGAGGCTAAGGTGAAGATTAGTATGGGTTTTCAGAAAAGAAGAGTGAATGTTGGGGTGAAGAGGGTGGTGAGAGTGAGTGAGCTTGGGAAGGAGACCTGTGTGAAGAAGTATCAGGAGAGACTGTGTACAGAATGGAAAAAGGTGAGAACAATGGAAGTAAGGGGAGTGGGGGAGGAATGGGATGTATTTAGGGAATCAGTGATGGATTGCGCAAAAGATGCTTGTGGCATGAGAAGAATGGGAGGTGGGCTGTTTAGAAAGGGTAGTGAGTGGTGGGATGAAGAAGTAAGAGTATTAGTGAAAGAGAAGAGAGAGGCATTTGGACGATTTTTGCAGGGAAAAAATGCAATTGAGTGGGAGATGTATAAAAGAAAGAGACAGGGGGTCAAGAGAAAGGTGCAAGAGATGAAAAAAAGGGCAAATGAGAGTTGGGGTGAGAGACTATCAGTAAATTTTAGGGAGAATAAAAAGATGTTCTGGAAGGAGGTAAATAGGGTGCGTAAGACAAGGGAGCAAATGGGAACTTCAGTGAAGGGCGTAAATGTGGAGGTGATAACAAGTAGTGGTGATGTGAGAAGGAGATGGAGTGAGTATTTTGAAGGTTTGTTGAATGTGTCTGATGACAGAGTGGCAGATATAGGGTGTTTGGGTCGAGGTGGTGTGCAAAGTGAGAGGGTTAGGGAAAATGATTTGGTAAACAGAGAAGAGGTAGTAAAAGCTTTGCGGAAGATGAAAGCCGGCAAGGCAGCAGGTTTGGATGGTATTGCAGTGGAATTTATTAAAAAAGGGGGTGACTGTATTGTTGACTGGTTGGTAAGGTTATTTAATGTATGTATGACTCATGGTGAGGTGCCTGAGGATTGGCGGAATGCTTGCATAGTGCCATTGTACAAAGGCAAAGGGGATAAGAGTGAGTGCTCAAATTACAGAGGTATAAGTTTGTTGAGTATTCCTGGTAAATTATATGGGAGGGTATTGATTGAGAGGGTGAAGGCATGTACAGAGCATCAGATTGGGGAAGAGCAGTGTGGTTTCAGAAGTGGTAGAGGATGTGTGGATCAGGTGTTTGCTTTGAAGAATGTATGTGAGAAATACTTAGAAAAGCAAATGGATTTGTATGTAGCATTTATGGATCTGGAGAAGGCATATGATAGAGTTGATAGAGATGCTCTGTGGAAGGTATTAAGAATATATGGTGTGGGAGGCAAGTTGTTAGAAGCAGTGAAAAGTTTTTATCGAGGATGTAAGGCATGTGTACGTGTAGGAAGAGAGGAAAGTGATTGGTTCTCAGTGAATGTAGGTTTGCGGCAGGGGTGTGTGATGTCTCCATGGTTGTTTAATTTGTTTATGGATGGGGTTGTTAGGGAGGTAAATGCAAGAGTTTTGGAAAGAGGGGCAAGTATGAAGTCTGTTGGGGATGAGAGAGCTTGGGAAGTGAGTCAGTTGTTGTTCGCTGATGATACAGCGCTGGTGGCGGATTCATGTGAGAAACTGCAGAAGCTGGTGACGGAGTTTGGTAAAGTGTGTGGAAGAAGAAAGTTAAGAGTAAATGTCAATAAGAGCAAGGTTATTAGGTACAGTAGGGTTGAGGGTCAAGTCAATTGGGAGGTGAGTTTGAATGGTGAAAAACTGGAGGAAGTGAAGTGTTTTAGATATCTGGGAGTGGATCTGTCAGCGGATGGAACCTTGGAAGCGGAAGTGGATCATAGGGTGGGGGAGGGGGCGAAAATTTTGGGAGCCTTGAAAAATGTGTGGAAGTCGAGAACATTATCCCGGAAAGCAAAAATGGGTATGTTTGAAGGAATAGTAGTTCCAACAATGTTGTATGGTTGCGAGGCGTGGGCTATGGATAGAGTTGTGCGCAGGAGGATGGATGTGCTGGAAATGAGATGTTTGAGGACAATGTGTGGTGTGAGGTGGTTTGATCGAGTAAGTAACGTAAGGGTAAGAGAGATGTGTGGAAATAAAAAGAGCGTGGTTGAGAGAGCAGAAGAGGGTGTTGTGAAATGGTTTGGGCACATGGAGAGAATGAGTGAGGAAAGATTGACCAAGAGGATATATGTGTCGGAGGTGGAGGGAACGAGGAGAAGAGGGAGACCAAATTGGAGGTGGAAAGATGGAGTGAAAAGGATTTTGTGTGATCGGGGCCTGAACATGCAGGAGGGTGAAAGGAGGGCAAGGAATAGAGTGAATTGGAGCGATGTGGTATACAGGGGTTGACCTGCTGTCAGTGGATTGAATCAAGGCATATGAAGCGTCTGGGGTAAACCATGGAAAGCTGTGTAGGTATGTATATTTGCGTGTGTGGACGTGTGTATGTACATGTGTATGGGGGGGGTTGGGCCATTTCTTTCGTCTGTTTCCTTGCGCTACCTCGCAAACGCGGGAGACAGCGACAAAGTATAAAAAAAAAAAAAAAAAAAAAATATATATATATATATATATATATATATATATATATATATATATATAAATATATATATATATATATATATATATATATATATATATATATATATATATATATATATATATATATATATATATATATATATATATTTATCCCTGGGGATAGGGGAGAAAGAATACTTCCCACGTATTCCCTGCGTGTCATAGAAGGCGACTAAAAGGGGAGGGAGCGGGGGGCTGGAAATCCTCCCCTCTCGTTTTTTTTTTTTTAATTTTCCAAAAGAAGGAACAGAGAATTCGGCCAGGTGAGGGTATTCCCTCAAAGGCCCAGTCCTCTGTTCTTAACGCTACCTCGCTAATGCGGGAAATGGCGAATAGTTTGAAGGAAAAGAAAAAAAAATATATATATATATATATATATATATATATATATATATATATATATATATCCCTGGGATAGGGGAAAAAGAATACTTTCCACGCATCCCTCACGTGTCGTAGAAGGCGACTAAACGGGACAAGAGAGGGGGGGCTAGAAACCCTCCCCTTCTTGTATTTTAACTTTCTAAAAGGGGAAACAGAAGAAGGAGTCACGCGGGGAGTGCTCATCCTCCTCGAAGGCTCAGATTGGGGTGTCTAAATGTGTGTGGATGTAACCAAGATGAGAAAAAAGGAAAGATATGTAGTATGTTTGAGGAAAGGAACCTGGATGTTTTGACTCTGAGTGAAACGAAGCTCAAGGGTAAAGGGGAAGAGTGGTTTCGGAATGTCTTGGGAGTAAAGTCAGGGGTTAGTGAGAGGACAAGAGCAAGGGAAGGAGTAGCACTACTCCCGAAACAGGAGTGGGAGTCTGTGATAGACTGAGGGAAAGTAGACTCTAGATTGACATGGGTAAAACTGAAAGTGGATGGAGAGAGATGGGCGATTATTGGGTGCATATGCACCTGGGCATAAGAAGAAAGATCATGAGCGACAAGTGTTTTGGGAGCATCTGAGTATGTTAGTAGGTTTGAGACCGGGTTATAGTGATGGGTGATTTGAATGCAAAGGTGAGTAATGTGGCAGTTGAAGGAATAATTGGTGTACATGGGATGTTCAGTGTTTTAAATGGAAATGAAATGGTATAGAGCTTGTAGACTTATGTGCTGAAAAAGGACTGGTGATGGGGAATACCTGGTTTAAAAAGAGAGATATACATAAGTATACGTATGTAAGTAGAAGAGATGGTCAAAGAGCGTTATTGGATTATGTGTTAATTGATAGGCGCGAGAAAGAGAGACTTTTGGATGTTAATGTGCTGAGAGTTGCAACTGGAGGGATGTCTGATCATTATCTTGTGGAGGCAGAGGTGAAGATTTGTAGATGTTTTCAGAAGAGAGAATGCTGCGGTGAAGAGAATGGTGAGAGTAAGTGAGCTTGGGAAGGAGACTTGTGTGAGGAAGTACTGGGAGAGTCTGAGTACAGAATGGAAAAAGGGGAGATCAAAGGGCGTAAGGGGAGTGGGGGAGGAATGGGATGTATTTAGGGAAGTATAGTGATGGCTTGTGCAAAAGATGCGTGTGGCATGAAAAGCATGGGAGGTGGGCAGATTAGAAAGGGTAGTGAGTGGTGGGATGAAGAAGTAAGATTATTATTGAAAGAAAACAGAGAGGCATTTGGACAATTTTTGCAGGAAAAGAATGCAAATGACTGGGAGATGTATAAAAGAGAGGGAGGAGGTCAAGAGAAAGGTGTAAGTGGCGAAAAAGGGGGCAAGTGCGAGTTGGAGTTAGAGAGTATCAATAAATTTTAGGGAGAGTAAAAAAATGATTTGGAAGGAGATAAATAAAGTGCGTAAGACAAGGGAACAAATGGGAACATCAGTGAAGGAGGCTTAAGGGGAGGTGATAACAAGTAGTGGTGATGTGAGGAGATGGAGTGAGTATTTTGAAGTTTGTTGAATGTGTTTGTTGATAGAATGGCAGATATAGAGTGTTTTGGTCGAGGTGGTGTGCAAAGTGAGAGGGTTAGGGAAAATGATTTGGTAAACAGAGAAGAGGTAGTTAAATCTTTGCGGAAGATGAAAGCTGACAAGGCAACGCGTTTGGATGGCACTGCAGTGGAATTTATTAAAAAAGGGTGTGACTGTATAGTTGAATGGTTGGTAAAGTTATTTAAAGTATGTATGACTCATGGTGAGATGCCTGAGGACTGGCGGAATGCTTGCATAGTGCCATTGTACAAAGGCAAAGGGAATAAGAGTGAGTGCTCAAATTTCAGAGGTATAAGTTTGTTGAGTATTCCTGGGATATTATATGGGAGGGTATTGATTGAGAGGGTGAAGGCATGTACAGAGCATCAGACTCGGGAGGAGCAGAGTGGTTTCAGAAGTGATAGAGGATGTGTGGATCAGGTGTTTGTTTTGAAAAACGTATATGTGAAATATTTAGAAAAGCAAATGGATTTGTATGTAGCATTTATGGATCTGTAGGAGGCATATGATAGAGATGCTCTGTGGAAGGTATTAAGAATATGAGGACTGGCGGAATGCTTGCATAGTGCCATTGTACAAAGGCAAAGGGAATAAGAGTGAGTGCTCAAATTTCAGAGGTATAAGTTTGTTGAGTATTCCTGGGATATTATATGGGAGGGTATTGATTGAGAGGGTGAAGGCATGTACAGAGCATCAGACTGGGGAGGAGCAGAGTGGTTTCAGAAGTGATAGAGGATGTGTGGATCAGGTGTTTGTTTTGAAAAACGTATATGTGAAATATTTAGAAAAGCAAATGGATTTGTATGTAGCATTTATGGATCTGTAGGAGGCATATGATAGAGATGCTCTGTGGAAGGTATTAAGAATATGTGGTGTGGGAGGAAAGTTGTTGGAAGTAGTGAAAAGCTTTTATCAAGGATGTAAGGCATGTGTACGTGTAGAAAGTGAGGAAGGTGATTGGTTCTCAGCGAATGTTGGTTTGCGGCAGGGGTGCGTGATATCTCTATGGTCGACGTGCTGTCAATGGATTAAACCGGGGCATGTGAAGCGTCTGGGGTAAACCAAGGAAAGTTTTGTGGGGCGTGGATGTGGAAAGGGAGCTGTGGTTTCGTTGCGTTATACATGACAGCTAGAGACTGAGTGTGAAGAAATGTGGCCTTTTGTTGTCTTTTCCTAGTGCTACCTCGTGCTCAGGTGGGAGAGGGGGTTGTCATTTCATGTGTGGCGGGGTGGCGACAGGAATGAATAAGGGTAGACATTATGAATTATGTACATGTGTATATATATATATATATATATATATATATATATATATATATATATTGGTCTCTGTGTATATATATGTAAACGTTGAGATGTATGGGTATGTATATGTGTTGTGTGTGGACGTGTATGTATAAACATGTGTATATGGGTGGGTTGGGCCATTCTTTCTTCTGTTTCCTTGCGGTACCTTGCTAACGTGTGAGACAGCGACAAAGTTTAATAAATATATATATATATATATATATATATATATATATATATATATATATATATATATATATATATATAAATACATATATTATCCCTGGGTATAGGGGAGAAAGAATACTTCCCATGTATTCCCTGCGTGTCGTAGAAGGCGACTAAAAAGGAAGGGAGCGGGGGGGTTGGAAATCCTCCCCTCTCGTTTTTTTTTTAATTTTCCAAAAGAAGGAACGGAGAAAGGGGCCAGGTGAGGACATTCCCTCAAAGGTCCAGTCTTCTGTTCTTAACGCTACCTCGCTAACGCGGGAAATGGCGAATAGAATGAAAAAAAAATTACATATATATATATATATATATATATATATATATATATATATATATATATATATATATATATATATATATATATATATATATATATATATAGGAATCACCACTGGAAAGGAAAATCAAAAACGGTAAGTGCTTTCGTTTATTATATCCTCATACAGTCTGTGTCTGAGGAGGGTGAATGTATTGGAAATGAAATGTTTGAGAACGATATGTGGTGTGAGGTGGTTTCGTCGAGCAAGGAATGAAAGGGTAAGGAAAATATTTGGTAATCAAAAGATTCTAATTGAGAGAGCAGAAGAGGTTGTGTTGAAATGCTTTGGTCACATGGAGAGAATGAGTGATGGAAGGTTGACAAAGAGGATATATGTATCAGAGGTGGAGGGAAGAAGTGGGACTCCAAACTGTAGGTGGAGGTTTGAAGTGAAAAATATGATGAAAGATCGAGGCCTAATCATGCAGGAGGGTGAAAATCTTGAATAGAATAAAGTGAATTGGAACTATGTAGTGTACTGTGGTCGACATGTCGTTAATGGACTGCGCTAGGACATGTGGACCGTCTGGGGTAAACCATGGAAAGTCTGTAGGGCTTAGTTGCCAATAGGAAGTTGTGGTTTCGGTGCATTACAGGTGACAGCTAGAGGATGGGTGTGATCGAATGTGGCCTTTCTTCCTATGTTTCCTGGCGCTACCGTGGTGACGCAGGGGGTGGCGATGCTGTTTTCTGTGGGTCGGTGTGTCACCAGGAAGGATGAAGGCGAGCAAGTATGAATATGTACTCATTGGCGATTATGGTGTGACGGGTCTATTAATTCAGAGGAAACTAAAGTAAGAAGAGAGGAGAACAGATATATGAGAAGGAGACGCATTTTGAAGAAGTAAGTAAAACAATAAAGCTCAGAGATGGAGGAAGTACTGAGGTTATAGACGGGTTGGAGAGCGAAATTGTGATGAGATGAAAAAAAATAAGACATTTTCCCTACAGGAGATGAGAAGTGTTGTCGATCAAAAGAACATGTCTGGCTAGACGTAGCTCAAACAATATGGAATTTTACACTGATTGACGTGATCGTGTATCCCATAGAATCTTTACTCTCGTTGAAACTTAATCTACCCTGAAGAGGTGGACGCAAACGCAGATAATTTACAGTTACGTAACGGAGACATGCAGTAGTGTGTAGTGATAATGGTAAGTCAAGAATTAAACGGATTTATGTGATATATACATAAATTCAACTGCAACTGATGCATTAGTGTATAGTAATAATGGTAGATAGCAACAATAAGTAGGTGATAGAGAATATGTGAAAACCAGAATTACTGTTCTTGTGAATGAAATACTCTGCTTCTGGAGGATAAGCGAGGCCAGAATCGCTAAGTGTATTGTATGAATGAAGTTCTCTATTACAACAGAATGCGCGAAGCGAGAATCACTCTGTGCAATATTGAGTGAAATAATCATTTGTATGCTATAACAAAATATGTTTTTCACAGCATCACAATGAACTCTATATATGACAGGAAATAATGTGCACTACTAGAGTATACGAAACAATATTCTTAGACGCTGCCTGATGCTTGGATGTAAGCAGTCCTATCTGTGAGACAGGGTGACAACTGAGTTGATGACATTAGCAACGAAAACGTATACACCAGACGCCGGCCCTGATACTTACCTTGACCCAAATTGAATATAACATACGGTGATGAATAGCATACAGAGATGACGGCAGTGAAATCAAATTGAAAAAGATGGTAGTATCTTCTATATTATAATACCATGTAGGGTTGGCTGCTCTGTACATAAGAAAGTTATATAGCGTCAGTCATCCACTGTCATCCGCTTGTTAGATATTTCTAAGAAAATTCTTTAACGACAGTGATGTAGTATGGCTCTCTGATTCCTAGGAATGTCACCGACCAAACATCGTCATTTAACAGATATTTTCTAAAACGTTTTATAGCAATAATGACATAGTATCGTCCTACACTTCCTAGATTTTTCTGGAAATATCTTTAGCTTCAATGATTAGGTGACATAACGTGGTATGTAGTACAGAAAGACTGTAGAAAATTCATTCAGACAGAAAACTAAGATAAACCCAGTGTAGGGGGCATGAGAATTATGATTCAAACTATAAAGAAACATCCTGTATATATCGTCCTTTTTATGTTAGGTATTTCCAAAAAAAGATTTTGTTTTCTTCCAAGAAACTTTTTTTTTCTTTTTAGCGACGTTGGCCTAGCACCGCTGCCTGTTTACCAGTTATTACCTAATAGTCTTTTAATCTCATTGCTTGTAGGTCTGTTTTCTGGGCAATGCCAATGATGCTTCTCTACAAAAGGTATTCAAAAGAGTCATTGTGAAATCTTCGGGCCATACTGATGAACAGCGGATGCATCGGGTGAGGCTCATACATCTTACAGGTTTACCGATACAATACTGTCGGGTTATATCACAGGTAGGAGGTCTGCCGAGCCCACACTGTGAATGTTGGTAATGGGGCAAAAAAGTTGAGGTTGGCTTCTTGCAATATACCCACCAAGAGTTGTCGAGTCAGTAGGAGGAGGAAGAGAGGCATTTGTATCTTTTGGGCTAAAGTGGAGAGAGAGAGAGAGAGAGAGAGAGAGAGAGAGAGAGAGAGAGAGAGAGAGAGAGAGAGAGAGAGAGAGAGAGAGAGGCGACCCTGACACGGTCCTTAGCCACAAGTTAGATGATTACCAAGGTCTCAGACTATGAGGGCACATCTAAGGTATGTTGGTTAGTGTCGCGAGAGTGCAAGGCTTAGAAGGAAGTGGAAATAGCCGGAAAAGAAGTGTGAGAGAGTCGCTTCAGTGGCTGAGTGTAGATGAATATGTGATACCCATAGTTGCGTGTGAGTACCTTATTATTATTGATTGCCGTTTCCCGCGTCAGCGAGGTAGCGCCAGGAAATAGACGAAGAACGACCCATACTTGTACGTACAGAAACACATATATACACATATCAATATATATACATATACATACACATATATACACATGTACCTATTCATACATGCTTGCCTTCAATTCATTCCCGGTGCTACCCATCCCCACAGGAAACAGCATCGCTACCCCCCATTCAGCGAGGTAGCGCCAGGAAAACAGACAAAAAGGTTTACCTTCGTTCTCAGTGTCTCTAGTTGCCATTGTGTAATGCACCGAGACCACAGCTCCCTATCCCCATCCAAGCTACACATTCCTTTCCATGGTTTACCCTAGACCCTCTCTCCTGTATGTTCTACCCCGATCGCTCAAAATCTTTTTCACTCCATCCTTCCACCTCCAATTTGGTCTCCCGCCAATGCCCATGTTTTCCAAACCATTCGTCTCCTTTACCCTTGAGCTTCGTTTCACTCAGAATCAGAACATCAAGGTTTCTTTCCTCAAACATGCTACCTGTCTCTTCTTTCTTCTCATCTTGGTTACGTCCACACACATGCAGACACCCCAATCTAAGCCTTCGAGGAGGATGAGTAATCCTCGCTTGACTCCTTCTTCTGTTCCCCTTTTAGAAATCAAATACAAGAAGGAGAGGGTTTCCAGCCTCCCACTCCCTCCCGCTTTAGTCGCTTTCTAAGACACTCGGGAAATACGTTGGAAGTATATATATATATATATATATATATATATATATATATATATATATATATATATATATATATATATATATATATATTGGTTCCTTCAGACCAGACTGTTCCTATCTCAACAGAGAAGGCTTCAGTTGCCCCTTTAACCCTAGGAGGACAAGAACTTACACCCTCTTGTCACCTTGAATGATCAGCTGCTTCCACTCAATAAAAGCACCAACTCCGCTGAGAATCACATCATTTACACATATGACATTCTGCACACCACAAAAATCAGTACAAAGGCAACAAGCAAAGAAAATGCCTCCAGAACATTGACTCGGACCGGGTTCAGCCATAACAAATATTTCTTGGTTATGTTCTACAAAAAAGAAAAAGTTCCCTTTCATCCTAAACTACATCATTCATAAGCTTAAAGTTGTCTATATCATTATCTATATTGCATTATTTGATATACGTCAGTTATTCTTCAGCCGTAAACAGTTAGGGAAAACAAAATAACCTTGCCTGTTTGTCCACCCTGTCACAAGCAAATATAACAAGACTGCAGCCCATAAAATCCAGAGCATTCATAACAGTCACTCTGCTTGGCGACCACAAATAACATCTATATAATGAAATGAAGATCCTCCCAGTGCAATGACATCTCGGTCCCCTCTGCACTATTCTCTGCGAGAACGCTGCACGTTCTAACCAAACGGATTCTTTTAGGGGTCGAAAAGGCCATCTTTCCTACACCCTAATCTTCACGAAAATACGTCTCCACTACACTCTTCTCTTCACTGATGTACGTTTTCACTGCACCCTCATCTTCATCATGCAGTAATTTTCAACACACTTCATCTTCACTACACCATTATCATCATCATTTCCCCTTATATTCTCAACAAATTCCACTTCAGTATATAAATCTACACTTCACCATCATTTTCACCACATCATCTTCGCCAATTCCTTATCTTCACTACTTCCTATTTTTGAAATATCTTTACTTTCAATGTCAAGTGCTTTGAACGCAGCTTGTATCATTTTGTGTTCACTACACTCCACTACACCTTATCTTTACAATTCTCTTATTTTCACTAAATAGGTTCATTATAATTTTCTTCACTACACCTTCATCTTCACATACCTTTTTCTTCACTAAATCTTGTACAAGGCCAACTAAAGCCTGGCCTTCAGCCTTTTCCATAAACACACCATGCACACACATGCACAGACACATACACACACATACACACAAACACACACAAAACTTTATTAATAGATTGATAGATAGTTGAACATTGAAGTACTCATAAACAGAAAAGTGAAAAGATATCTAGATAGAACAGAGAACTAAACGTAGATAGAAAGAGAAGGTATTGATGTAAATACCTTGTGTCTAAGTGAAGATATGATGGTCATTATGAGGATGAGGGTGTAGAACAGCGTAGTGAACATAAATGATGGAAGCTAAATTCAAGACTGACTAACGAACATAAAAAACGAGTTCTTGAGAAAATATGAAGAATTGAAGATATGGGGTTAGTGTACGTAAGATGTAGCAAAGACTGTAATGTAGTAAGGATATAGTTTAGTGTTGAGGAGGGTGTAGTGAGAATGATCTTTTTGGTATGACTCCCCAAGTGACGTAAGCCAGGTTCAATCCCAGTCGCAGGAGCAAGAGACCTCAATAATTACTTTTACCAAAGGGCAAAAGTACTTGGTCAGCTACCATTTAACCCTAACCGACGAGGCTATTTCCCTTGACAGCAGAGTGTGTGGTATTAAGTCTCACGAAAGCTTTTCGGAGATGGATGGAGGAATTCTGAGATATAGTGGAGAGATTTGAAACCTAAGCAAAGTTTTTGGTCGTTCATAGAAAGTCAGAAGCGGTAAAGATGTGAGCTTGAAAGTGTTTTGAAGTGTGGGTGTGGAGTAATGATCTGAAGATAGATTTTCTTAAACCGCATGATGGCAAAATGATAGGATGAATTAATACTTTCGTAAATATGTATCTTTTAATAGTGACACAAAGAAAAATATGATAGAAATGTCAGTTTCCTCTGAGACTCAGAAGTTCACCAGGATCAGTACAGTTGTTGAAAGAATTCTTTCACATCGAAAGATTCTTCTTTGGGAAGGTCTTTGCCATTCAACAGGAGGATGGCCTCGTGGCGGACGATGGAGTCTTGATATGGTTGGAACTTCGACTGATAGCAGTGTGTGTCAAAGAATGTCACATACTTCCTTTTCATTGTCAACGTGTGTGACTGCCCTCTCTGAGCTTTTGCCTCCTTACACTTCCAGTTCATTTTCTTCATAACGAAATGGCTTTCCTGTACCCTCTCTAGAGCCATTTCCAGGAAAGGGTTCACCTGGACCTCGGGCAGAGAACTGCGATCCAGCATGTGACCCTGGAAGTCCCAGACGGCTTCTTGCTCCGAGGCAACGCTGTAGCTGTCAAATTTGTTGAAGTTGACGCTAATGCCCAGGTGTTTTGTAGAGAAGTCCAACAGTGGAGTCTTAACACCACTTTCATAGACTGCGATGTAGCTTTTCATTGTCTCAAGGACAAACCACGTCATCTTGTCGCGGTTCAGTTTCACGTCGCAGTTGAAGGTGAGGGACTCTCCTCCGTAGGACGCAGAGCAGAAATCCTCGGACAGAGTGATGGACAGGGTGTCTGAGTCCTCAGAGGAGTCGTGGAGGTGGAGGTGTACGGAATCACCCGTTTGCACCCCGAAGATATGCACGTTGGGGCCGTCGGGCGTGCGGAGGTGCTCGTCCATGAACATGTAGCGGTACGATGGCTTATTCGGAAGGCTCTGCAACGCCTCGTTCGTGCGCAAGTAGAGGCGCTTGGCAGGCACCTTCAAGGTAGGGAGATACACTCTCACGGTCGCCACGTACCCGAGGTGCCCAAAAACGATGAGAGCAAATATCACTGCTTTAAAAACGAAACCCATATTTTTTTTTTTAAATTTCTCAGAAAGAAATAAAGGTGCCAAACTATGTCTAAACCAAAATTGAGTTGAAGATGTTTCTCTGAAAGTGTTTAAGCAAAAACTCTAGAGGTGACGTTGGAAGAGTAAGCGATGAAGGCCATCTGTAATAGTTGCATACGTCTGTGTAAAGAGCACTTCAGCAGTCATAGATGATATCGATCAAGAGAAGAAATTGTGATGGAGACTTGAATGGATGGGCGGATTTGAAGCGGAGGAAGGGATGATAGGTGAGTATAGCGCCACATATGTAGATGACTATGGAAAAAAGAATACGTGGATTTTTCTGCATAAACCGGCACGAGCGTTACAGATATGTACTCTGAGCGTAAAGATATTTGTGAATATCACATGGCACAGATATAGGGAAGAAAGTATAAACAAGTAGACTGATTTGTCAAAAGATATACGATAGGTAGTGTGCATGATGTGCGGTGTAGGAGAGGATTTGTAGGGCATATACCAGCTCATATGGTGATATAGTGATTATCCTTTAACTGTTGATGGTTTAGATATAATGAAATATGAAAGAAAGAGAATAGAAATATTGCGGAGTCAAAGTGTGAAGAACTGCAACCTCTGTTAACTGGAGGGAGAAAATAAGAGTTAGTGAATGTAAGAATCGTGTATCAAGGATGTTTGTGTTGCATCTCTGATGTGTGTTTGAGAGATGAAAGTTTATAAAAGTCAGGACAGGCAGAAGATTAAAGGCAGTGCAGAGAGAACCTAGCGTAGTATGGTTGGAAGTTGGTTGATAGGCAGAACACAGAATGAAGATGCAGAAAGACACAGATCAAAGACTTTAATGAGAGCTTGACCATGTGGAGAACATATGGCAAAAGACTAGTTGGTTAAAGTACGTACAACGTACGGTTGAGGTACAAGGAGAGGTTGACCAGGGGAGAGTAGGATGTACAGACATAGTGAAAGAGTTGATTCACGTGAAGGTGATGGAGGAATGGCTTATGATCAGATACAATTGAAGCATTTGGTATGTATGGAAGTGGAGCAAGTGGAGATGAGGAATCAACTTTACTAAGCATAACAAATAGAACTTTAAAATAAGAGGAGACATCAATATTTCACTTTAAGACACGAGGGTATGAGTTGATGTACGTGGTCGAGTGATTTCAAAAGCTTTATGTACCTGATCCACCTATGAAAATTAAGAATGGGGTCAATTACGGCAGATAGAATAAGTAGACAAGGATCACCGGGACTATTCGAGCGTAATGGAACTGGGTTATTATCTTTACTAAAGAGAATAAGAGACTCTTTTAAAGTTTAATACTTCTACAACAGGAAGAACGGGATATGTTACATCTTAAAAAACAGAATCTCTCATTAATAAGATAGCTTTACTAAAGAGAGCTGTTTCTCGCATATTTTCGGACGGCAACGCGATGTGCGGCCTAGCTTTGGGTAGCAGCTCAGGGCTACGTGCGCGCGGGCGTGTGTGTGTGTGTGTGTGTGTGTGTGTGTGTGTGTGTGTGAATGTGTGGAGACAAAAAGCTCATACTAAGTACTTGAGAGAAACTTTCATGATGAGCACGGTTAACAGGATGAGGAAAGAGCATGTCTGAAGTTTCTGAGTTAGATTATGAAACTGAAAGATCAGTGGACACAAGACGAAGGATATCTGAGTTGGCTCAGTAAGCTGACTGATGGAACACGTTTCCAATACCTTACGAAGCCCGTATACATGAGGTCATTCTCTGGGTAACGATTAGAGTTACGAAAGAGTTAAACAATCGCAGGGAAGGAATATGGATGATTGGAGGATAAATAGGGATTTGGACTCTGTTCCATGATGAGAAGAGATATGGACTCTGTCCTTGGCCAAGGGGGGAAATGGACTAAGCAGGAAATAATGAGCTCGTGGACAAGTCGTGGTTTTGGTTTTGGTGAATTACTCAAGACAGCTAGCAAGTGGATGTGAGGGAATATGGCCATTTCTTTGTTCCTGAAACTACATCGCAGGAGCAGGAAAAAAGGCGACAGTATATGAAAGTTTGAATAGAGAAAGGTTGGAGGAAGTGAAGTGTGTTAAATCTGGGAGTGGACTTAGCAGCAAATGGAATCATGGAAGCGGAGGTGAGTCATGGAGTAGGGCAGGGAGCGAAGGTCCTGGGAACGATGAAGAATGTGTGGAAGGTGAGAACGTTATCTCAGAGAGCAAAAATTGGTATGTTTGAAGGAACAGGTCTGTAGGGCCTGGATTTGGATAGGGAGCTGTGATTTCGATGCACTACACATGACAGCTAGAGACTAAGCGTGAACGAATGTGGCCTTTTTTGTCTGTTTTCCTGTCGCTTTCTTGCTGAAGCAGGGGATAACGATGCTGTTTCCTGTGGTGCGGTTTGTCCTCGGGAGTAGATTGAAGGCAAGCAAATATGAATATCTACATGTGTCAATATGTATATGTCTTTGTATGTGTATGTATGTATGTGTATAGGCCTTATATATATGAGTCCATGGGAAAATGAAACACGATAAGTTCTCAAGTGCACTTTCGTGTAATAATCACATCATCAGGGGAGATACAAGAAAGAAATATGTCAGTTGATATACAACGAAGAGACGTAGCTAGGACGCCATTTGGTAAGCAAGTGTTCCTCACCTTAGGATCTTAGACCAGCTGCCAGAAAAATACTTCTCAGTGAAAACCTCATTATTCACAGATCAGACAAGTCTAACGTCTTTGGCATTATAAACCAGCAACGGTTGAAGGCAACGCTGACTACATGCTCAAAGACAACTCAGAATGACTCCTTCCCAAACATGACTTCGACTTTTATGTAACTGCCTGAGCAGCTGCATGATGTGTATTACTTATAGCACAACCTTCTTAGACTGATTTACCCACTTCTGCTAACGCACAGCCACCTCCACTTTCTACCGGGACGGTCAGCGACGCTAACTTCCCGTTTCCTCGAGGTGAGAACCCAAGGAGCACCGCCCGCCACTTCGAAGCTTTCTTTAGTGACTTGGGGCGGTGCAGCGGCAGACGACTTGGGCCAGAGGTGAGGGAGAGGGAGAAGGTAACAAGCCAGAGAGGGAGGACTGGTAAGGGAGGAGTACGCTGATATGTGACACCTACATACAACGCAAATAGAGGAAAATGTTGGACGAAGCAAAGGTGCCGATGGTGATGTTAATTGCAACTTAGGACGTCATACACAGCTTGTGCCAGAGGTCTGACTTATTCCATGGTAATGCAACTCCCACCTCCCTCCCGTGATTAACACAGGCACACATACCTCCCCCCCCCCCCACACACACAGACACACAGACACACAGACACACAGACACACACACTCACACACAGACATATACCAAGTCCTTTCCTCCATCCATAGAAGCAAATGTCACCAACTCGAGGGTGATCTTTACACCTGCTGGGTTTGTCGTATGGGTGGCTGTTGCGACCTATGTAGTAGGTATAGAATGCATTAGAACAGCTATATAACCATTCTATGACTTATGTAGTAAGTAAAGGAGGCATTTGAACCGCTCCTTAACCACATTGTTCTCAATATGATTACCCAGTAAGCTGTCAAACATCTTTAAGTAAAATGAATTTAAGGAATATCATTTTGCAGCACATCAGCTGTTCCAGGTAATGTTACAGTTTACAGCTGTAGCAAAAGTATGGCGTTGGCTGTAGGATAACGGTGCACATAGTGAGCTGTTGTGATGCCAGGAGACGAAGTTGGGTCAGCACAGCAGCACGGGTTCACTATAGATTGTTGTCAGTAAGCAACCTTTAATTGCTATAGGAATGTAGATACTGTAATGTTATGTTGGTTTGGTAATAACAATTTTTTGCATCTTGTTCGTTGTGTTCTGTAAAAATATATTCTGGAGTCCTTGTTAGTTCGTGGCAATACCTAGAACATGAAAATGTTTGCCGTTACTTGTTAAGAAATGTAACTTATACGAGCTCAACCGACTATCTTAACTATGGAGAGTTTGATAAGAGATTTTGCAAGTTAGGATCAAGTAATGTAAATCAAATGAGCTGGTAAAATGGGCATGACTAACAAATGTTGGCTGTACAGATTATGAGAATTGTCATTCTCACAATTATTATTCATATTGGTAATAGGTTGAATATGATAGCGTTGGGTATATTTGAAAAATCATTTCCAAGCTCATCTCTAAGGTGAAGCAGCAATAAAGTTCCTTGTAATACTATCGACTCAGGCCAAGCTCGATATCTATATGAAGCACACATGGCGACTCTGAGCAACTTTGTGACCCATCCCTCAGTGTCGACCACCACCACAGACCCTCACTCACCCCCACCACACTCACGCCACACTCCATGAAAAAGCCTATCATTGGCCTCATTTTTCCTGACGTCTTACGCTATGTTTCTTACCTACTGAATTTCCTACACATGTTCAACATCACAAAAAAAAACGATGAAATGTATGGCCGCATATGAAGGCTCATTCATACAGGGTGCAGTCATACATTAGGTAGGATCATTAACAGATAAGCTTAAGAAATTATTATTCTCTGGTGTTATATGGATTGTATGTTAAATAAGAAACCTTTAGTATACACTATAATTACATGATATAGTGAGTCTTCAATAAGACCAGCTTGAAGAAGGAAATTTGATATAGTGAGTCTTCAATAAGATCAGTTGAAGAAGGAAATTTGTCAAGTAATGTATTTCATCTCTTGCATCTGAACAGATGAACCACAATGCAGAAAACTTGGGTGGTTTGTAGGTAGGGTAGCGATTCCATGGAATCCAGTAAAGTGCTATCAAGAATTGACATCCCGCAGTAAGATCAAAACCTCGTCACTGATGATATCTTCGCACTTTTTAGTTTCGGCAAACGTCTTCATTTGGCGGTTTCATGGTAGGATTATACAGGCGGCCTTTCACATAAAGCTTTACTTACCTTTACCCTCACGCCGCGGTTCCCTACCCTCCACCCTCAAACACCCACTACCAACCCCTGCCCATGGAAATTCCACCTTAAAAAGTTACATCATTATCAAGTAATGGGTATTATCATTCATCATGAGTACGCATATCTGTTTACCCACGTTTAGTTTCGAACTCACGAGTTGATACCTGATACTCTCGGGTTCACATGCCACGGATAGAGGGAGCGTCTTTGCAATAACCTGTTGTTGGTTTACAGACAGACACACAAACACAACAGCACATACATACGCACACAAACAAACATATATATATATACTTATATATATATATATATATATATATATATATATATATATATATATATATATATATATATATATATATATATATATATATATATATATATATATATATATATATATATATATATATATATATATATATATATATATATATATATACATCACAATGTTGCGCGTGGTCAAGATATTCCTATGAGTCCACGGGGAAAATGAAACACGATAAGTTCCCAAGTGCACTTTCGTGAAATAGTCACATCATCAGGGGAGACACAAGAGAGAAATATAAGTCACTTGATATACATCGAAGAGACGAAGCTAGGACACCATTTGGTAAACCAAATGGCGTCCTAGCTTCGTCTCTTCGAAGTATATATATTTATATATATATATATATATATATATATATATATATATATATATATATATATATATATATATATATATATATACATATATATATATATATATATATATATATATATATATATATATATATATATATATATATATATATATATATATATATATATATATGTATATATATATATATATATATATATATATATATATATATATATATATATATATATATATATATATATATATATATATATATATATATATATATATATATATATGGATGGATGGATGGAGAGAAATGGTTCATTATTGGTGCTTATGCACCTGGCCAGGAGAGGAAAGATAATAAGAGGCAAGTGTTTTGGGAGCAGCTGAGTGACTGTGTTAGTAGTTTTGATGCACGAGACCGGGTTATAGTGATGGGTGGTTCGAATGCAAAGGTGAGTAATGTGGTAGCTGAGGGTATAATTGGTGTACATGTGGTGTTCAGTGTTGTAAATGGAAATGGTGAAGAGCTTGTAGATTTATATTCTAAAAAAGGACTGGTGATTGGGAATACCTGTTTTAAAAAGCGAGATATACATAAGTGTACGTATGTAAGTAGGAGAGATAGCCAGATAGCGTTATTGGATTACGTGTTAATTGATAGGCGCCCGAAAGAGACACTTTTGGATGGTAATGTGCTGAGAGTTGCAACTGGAGGGATGTCTGATCATTATCTTCTGGAGACGAAAGTGAAGATCTGTAGAGGTTTTCAGAAATGAAGGATGTTGTGGTGAAGAGAGTGATGAGAGCAAATTAGCTTAGGAAGGAGACTTTTGTGAGGAAATACCAGGAGAGACTGAGTACAGAATGGAAAAAGGTGAGAACAAAGGAGGTAAGGGAAGTGGGGGAAGAATGGGATATATTTTGGGAAGCAGTGATGGCTTGCGCAAAAGATGATTGTGGCATGAGAAGCGAGGGAGGTGGGCAGATTAGAAAGGGTAGTGAGTGGTGGGATGAAGACGTTAGATTATTAGTAAAAGAGAAGACAGAGGCGTTTGGACGAGTTTTATAGGGAAATAGTGCAGCTGATTTCAGATGTATAAAAGAAAGAGGCAGGAGGTCAAAAGAAAGGTGCAAGAGGTGAAAAAGAGGGCAAATGAGAGTTGGGGTGAGAGAGTATCATTAAATTTCAGAGAGAATAAAAAGATATTTTGGAAGGATATAAATAAAGTGCGTAAGACAAGGGAGCAAATGGGAACATCAGTGAAGGGAGCAAATGGGGAGGTGAAAACAAGTTGTGGTGATGTGAGGAGATAGAGTAAGTATTATGAAGGTTTGTTGAATATGTTTGATGATAGAGTAGCAGATATAGTGTGTTTTGGTCGAGTTGGTGTGCAAAGTGAGAGGGTTAGGGAGAATGATATGGTTAACAGAGAAGAGGTAGTGAAAGCTTTTCGGAAGATGAAAGCGGGAAAGGCAGCGGGTTTGGATGGAATTGCAGTGGAATTTATTAAAAGAAAGGGGGTTACTGTATTGTTGACTGGTTGGTAAGGTTATTTAATGTATGTATGACTCACGGTGAGGTGCCTGAGGATTGGCGGAATGCTTGCATAGTGCCATTGTACAAAGGCAAAGGGGATAAAAGTGAGTGCTCAAATTACAGAGGTATAAGTTTGTTGAGTATTCCTGGTAAATTATATGGGAGGGTATTGATTGAGAGGGTGAAGGCATGTACAGAGCATCAGATTGGGGAAGAGCATTGTGGTTTCAGAAGTGGTAGAGGATGTATGGATCAGGTGTTTGCTTTGAAGAATGTATTTGATGAATACTTAGAAAAGCAAATGGATTTGTATGTAGCATTTATGGATCTGGAGAAGGCATATGATAGAGTTGATAGAGATACTCTGTGGAAGGTTTAAATGATATATGGTGTGGGAGGCAAGTTGTTAGAAGCAGTGGAAAGTTTTTATCGAGGATGTAAGGCATGTGTACGTGTAGGAAGAGAAGAAAGTGATTGGTTCTCAAAAAGATTTTGAGTGATTGGGGCCTGAACGTGCGGGAGAGTGAAAGGCGTGCAAGGAATAGAGTGAATTGGAACGATTTGATATACCGGGGTCGACTTGCTGTCAATCGATTGAACCAGGGCATGAGAAGCGTCTGAGGTAAACCATGGAAAGTTCTGTGGGGCCTGGATGTGAAAAGGGAGCTGCGTTTTCGGTGCATTATACATCATAGCTAAAGAATAAATGTGAACGAATGTGGTCTTTGTTGTCTTTTCCTAGCGCTACCTCGTGCACATTTTGGGGGGAGGGGGATGTTATCTCATGTGTGGCGGGGTGGCGACGGGAATGAATAAGGGCAGAAAGTATGAATCATTTAAATGTTTATACATGTATATGTCTGTGTGTGTATATATATGTATATGTTGAGATGTATAGGTATATATATTTGCGTGTGTGGACGTGTATGTATATAGATGTGAATGTGGATGGGTTGAGCCATTCCTTCGTGTCTTTCTTTGCGCTACCTCGCTACCTCGCTAACGCGGGTGTCTAAATGTGTATGGATGTAACTAAGATGCGTTAAAAAAGGAGAGATAGGTAGTATTATTGAGGAAAGGAACGTGGATGTTTTAGCTCTGAGTAAAATGAGGCTCAAGATAAAGGGGAAGAGTGGTTTGGGAATGTCTAGAGAGTAAAGTCAGGGATTAGTGAGGGGACAAGATCAAAGGCAGGGGTAGGACTACTCACGAAACAGGAGTGGTCTGAGTATGGGATAAAGTGTAAGAAAGTAAACTCTAGATTGTTATGGGTAAAACTGAAAGTGGATGGATAGAGATGGGTGATTATTGGTGCATATGCACCTGGGCATGAAAGAAAGATCATGAGATGCAAGTGTTTTGGGAGCAGCTGAGTGAGTGTTAGTTGTTTTGATGCACGAGACCAGGTTATAGTGAAGGGTGCTTTGAATGCAAAGGCGAGTAATGTGGTAGTTGAGGGAATAATAGGTGTACATGGGGTACTCAGTGTTGTAAATGGAAATGGTGAAGAGCTTGTAGATTAATGTGCTGAAAAAGGACTGGTGAATGAGAATACCTAGTTTAAAAAGATAGTATACGTACTTAAGTAGGAGAGATGGCCAGAGAGCGTTATTGGATTACGTGTTAATTGATAGTCGCGTGAAAGAGAGACTTTTGGATGTTAATGTGCTGAGAGGTGCAACTGGAGGGATGTCTGATCATTATCTTGTGGAGGCGAAGGTGAAGATTCGTAGAGGTTTTCAGAAAAGAAGAGAGAATATTTGGGTGAAGAGGGTGGTGAGAGTAAGTGAGCTTGGGAAGGAGACTTGTGTGAGGAAGTACCAGGAGAGAATGAGTAAAGCATGGAAGAAGGTGATAACAAAGGACGAAAGGGAAGTGGGGGAGTAATGGGATGTATTTAGGGAAGCAGTGATGGCTTGCGCAAAAGATGCTTGTGGCATGAGAAGCGCGGAAGGTGGAGAGATTAGAAAGGGTAGTGAGAGGTGGAATGAAGAAGTAAGAATATTAGTGAAAGAGAAAAGAGAGGGATTTGGACGATTTTTGCAGGGAAAAAAGCAAATGACTGAGAGATGTATAAAAGAAAGAAGCAGGAGGTCAAGAGAAAGGTGGAAGAGGCGAAAAAAAAATGCAGATGAGAGTTTGGGTGAGAGAGTATCATTAAATTATAGGGAGAATGGATGGAGTTATTAGGGAGGTGAATGCAAGAGTTTTGGAAAGAGGGGCAAGTATTCAGTCTGTTGTGGATGAGAGAGCTTGGGAAGTGAGTCAGTTGTTGTTCGTTGATGATACATCGCTGGTGGGTGAATTCAGCGAGAAACTGCAGAAGGTGGTGACAGCCTGGTAAAGTGTGTAAATGAAGAAAGCTGAGAGTAAATGTAAATAAGAGCAAGGTTAATAGGTACAATAGAGTTGAGGGACAAGTCATTTGGGAGGTAAGTTTGAATGGAGGAAAATTGGAGGAAGTGAAGTGTTTTAGATATCTGAAAGTGGATTTGGCAGCGGATGAAACCCGGGAAAAGGAAGTGAATCATAACGTGGGAGAGGGGGCGAAAGTTCTGTGAGCAAAAAGGAGTATGTTTGAAGGTATAGTAGTTCCAACAATGTTATATGGTTGCGCGGCGTGGACTATATTTAGAGTTATGCGGAGGACGTTGGATGTGCTGGAAATAAGATGTTTGAGGACAATATGTGGTGTCAGGTGGTTTGATCGAGTAAGTAATGAATGGGTAAGAGAGATATGTGTTAATAAAGAGACTGTGCTTGAGTGGGCAGAAGAGGGTGTCTTGAAATGGTTTGGTCACATGGAGAGAATGAGCGAGGAAAGATTGACCAAGAGGATATATGTGTCAGAGGTGGAGGGAAGGAGGAGAAGTGGGATACCAAATTGGCGGTGGAAAGATGGAGTGAAAAGATTTTGAGTGATCGCCTAAACGTGCAGGAGGGTGAAAGGCGTTCAAGGAATAGAATGAATTGGAACGGTGTGGTATACCGGGGTCGACGTGCTGTCAATGGATTGAACCTGGAGATGTGAAGCGTCTGGGGTAAACCATGGAATGTTTTGTGGGGCCTGGATGTGAAAAGGGAGCTGGTGGGAGTATGTGATAGAGTGTAAGAAAGTAAACTCTAGACTGATATGGGTAAAACTGAAAGTGGATAGAGAGAGATGGGTGATTATTGGTGCATATGCACCTGGGCATAAGAAGAAAGACCATGAGAAACATGTGCTTTGGTAGCAGCTGAGTGAGTGTGTTAGTAGTTTTGATGCACGAAACCGAGTTATAGTGATGGGGGATTTCAATGCAAAGGTGATTAATGTGGCAGTTGAGGGAATAATTGGTGTACATGGGATGATCAATGTTGTAAATGGAAATGGTGAAGAGATTGTAGATGTGTGTGCTGAAAAAGGGGGTCATTGGGAATACCTGGTTTAAAAAGCGAGATATACATAAGTATACGTATGTGAGTAGGAGGGATGGCCAGAGAGCGTTATTGGATTACGTGTTAATTGATAGGCGCGCGAAAGAGACTTTTGGATGTTAATGTGCTGAGAGGTGCAACTGGAGGGATGCCTGATCATTATTTCGTGGAGGTGAAGGTAAAGATTTGTAGAGGTTTTCAGAAAAGAAGAGAGAATGTTGAGGTGAAGAGAGTGGTGAGAGTTGAGCTTGGGGAGGAGACTTGTGTGAAGAAGTACCAGGAGAGTACCAGGAGGTGAAAACAAATGATGTAAAGGGAGTGGAGTAGGAATGGGATGTAATTAGGGAAGCAGTGATGGCTTGCGCAAAAGGTGCTTGTGGCATGAGAAGCGTAGGAGGTGGGCAGATTAGAAAGGATAGTGAGTGGTGGGATGAAGAAGTTAGATAATTAGTGAAAGAGAAGAGAGAGGCATTTGGAAGATTTTTGCAGGAAAATAATGCAAATGATTGGGAGATGTATAGAATAAAGAGGCAGGAGGTAAGAGAAAGGTGGAAGAGGTGAAAAAGAGGGCAAATGAGAGTTGGGGTGAGAGAGTATCATTAAATTTTAGGGAAAATATAAAGATGTTTTGGAAGGAGGTAAGTAAAGTGCGTAAGACAAGGGAACAAATGGAAACATCAGTGAAGGGGGCTAATGGGGAGGTGATAACAAACTGTGGTGATGTGAGAAGGAGATGGAGTGAGTATTTTGAAGGTTTGTTGAGTATGTTTGATGATAGAGTGACAGATGTAGGGTGTTTTGGTCGAGGTGGTGTACAAAGTGAGAGGTTTGGGGAGAATGATTTGGTAAACAGAGAAGAGGGAGTAAAAGCTTTGCGGAAGATGAAAGCCGGAAAGGCAACGGGTTTGGATGGTACTGTACTGGAATTTATTAAAAAAGGGTGAATGTATTGTCTGATTGGTAAGCTTATTTAATGTATGTTTGACTCATGGCGAGGTGCCTGAGGATTGGCGGAATGCTTTCATAGTGCCTTTGTACAAATGCAAAGGGGATAGAAGTGAGTGCTCAAATTACAGAGGTATAAGTTTGTTGAGTATTCCTGGGATATTATATGGGAGGGTATTGATTGAGAGGGTGAAGGCATGTACAGAGCATCAGATTGGGGAAGAGCAGTGTGGTTTCAGAAGTGGTAGAGGTTGTGTGGATCAGGTGTTTGCTTTGAGAATTGTATGTGAGATATACTTAGAAAATCAAATGGATTTGTATATAGCATTTATAGAATGAGAAGAGGCATATGACAGAGTTGATAGAGATGCTCTGTGGAAGGTATTAAGAATATATAGTGTTTGAGGCAATTTCATAGAAGCAATGAAAAGTTTTTATCGAGGATGTATAGCGTGTGTACGTGTAGGAAGAGAGGAAAGTGAATGGTTGTCATTGAATGTAGGTTTGCGGCAGGAGTGTATCATGTCTCCATGGTTGTTTAATTTTTTATGGATGGGGTTGTTAGGGAGGTGAATGCAAGAGTTTTGGAAAGAGGGGCAAGTATGCAGTCTGTTTTGGATGAGAGAGCTTGGGAAGTGAGTCAGTTGTTGATTGCTGATGATAGAGCGCTGGTTGCTGATTCGGGTGAGAAACTGCAGATGGTGGTGACTGAGTTTGTTAAGTGTGTAAAAGAAGAAAGCTGAGAGTAAATATGAATAAGAGCAAGGTTATTAGGTACAGTAGGGTTGAGGGACAAGTCAATTGGGAGGTAAGTTTGAATGGATATGTGGGAGTGGATTTGGCAGCGGATGGATCCAGGGAAGCCGAAGTCAATCATAAGGGTGGGGGAGGGGGCGAAAATTCTGGGAGCGTTGAGATATGTGTGGAAGTCGAGAACATTATCTCGGAAAGCAAAAAGGGGTGTGCATGAAGAATAGTAGTTCCAACAATGTTATATGGTTGTGCTGGAAATGCTGGATGTCCTGGAAATACGATGTTTGAGGACAATATGTAGTTTGGGGTGGTTTCATCGAGTAAGTAATGAAAGGGTAAAAAAGATATGCGGTAATAAAAAGAGTGTGGTTGAGAGGGCAGAAGAGGGTGTTTTGAAATGGCTGTGTCATATGGAAAGAATGAGTGAGGAAAGATTGACAGAGAGGATATATGTGTCTGAGGTTGAGGGAACGAGGAGAAGTGGGAGACCAAATTGGAGGTGGAATGATGGAGTGAAAAAGATTTTGAGTGATCGGGGCCTGAATATGCAGAAGGGAGAAGGGTGTGGAAGGAGTAGAGTGACTTGGAACGGTGTGGTATACCGGGGTCGACTTGCTATCAATGGATTGAACCAGTGCATGTGAAGCGTCTGGGGTAAACCATGGAAAGTTTTGTGGGGCCTGAATGTGGATAGGGAGCTGGTAGGAGTATGTGATAGAGTGTAAGAAAGTAAACTCTGGATTGATATGGGTAAAACTGAAAGTGGATGGAGAGAGATTGGTGATTATTGGTGCATATGCATCTGGGCATGAAAAGATAGATCATGAGAGGCAAGTGATATGGGAGCAGCTGAGTGAGTGTGTTAGTAGTTTTGATGCAAGAGACCAGGTTATAGTGATGGGTGATTTGAATGCAAAGATGAGTAATGTGGCAGTTGAGGGAATAATTGGTGTGCATGGGGTGTTCAGTGCTGTAAATGGAAATGGTGAAGAGCTTGTAGATTTATGTGCTGAAAAAGTACTGGTCAATGGGAATACCTGGTTTAAAAAGAAAGATATACATAAGTATACGTATGTAAGTAGGAGAGATTTCCAGAGAGCGTTATTGAATTACGTGTTAATTGATAGGCACGCGAAAGTGAGACTTTTGGATGTTAATGTGCTGAGACGTGCAACTGGAGGTATCTGATCATTATCATTCAGAAAAGAAGAGAGAATGTTGGGGTGAAGAGAGTTGTGAGAGTAAGTGAGCTTGGGAAGGATATTGTGTGAGGAAGTACCAAGAAAGACTTAGTACAGAATGGAAAATGGTGAGAACAAAGGACGTAAAGGGGAGTGGGTGAGGTATGGGCTGTATTTATGGAAGCAGTGATGGCTTGCGCAAAAGATGCTTGTGGCATGTGAAGCGTAGGAAGTGGGCAAATTTTCTAGAAAGGGTAGTGAGTGGTGGGATGAAGTAAGATTATTAGCGAAAGAGAAGAGTGAGGCATCTGGACGATTTTTGTCGGAAAATAATACAAATGACTGGGAGATGTATAAAACAAAGAGGCAGGAGGTCAAGAGAAAGGTGCAAGAGGTGAAAAAGAGGTCAAATGAGAGTTGGGGTGAGAGAGTATCATTAAATTTTAGGGAGAATAAAAAGATGTTTTGGAAGGAGGTAAATAATGTGCGTAAGACAAGGGAACAAATGGGAACTTCAGTGAAGGGGGCCTAATGGGGAGGTGATAAGAAGTAGTGGTGATGTGAGAAGGAGATAGAGTGAGTATCTTGAAGGTTTGCTCTATGTGTTTGATGACAGAGTGGCAGATATAGGGTGTTTTGGTCGAGGTGGTGTGCAAAGAGAGAGGGTTAGGGAGAATGATTTGGTAAACAGAGAAGAGGTAGTAAAAGCTTTGCGGAAGAAGAAAGCCAGCAAGGCAGCGGGCTTGGATGGAATTGCAGTGGAAATCATTAAAGAAAGGGGATGACTGTATTGTTGACTGGTTGGTAAGGTTATTTAATGTATGTATGACTCGTGGTGAGGTGCCTGAGGATTGGCGGAATGCCTTCATAGTGCCATTGTAAAAGGGAAAGGGGATAAGAGTGAGTGCTCAAATTACAGAGGTATAATTTCGTTGAGTACTGCTGCGAAATTTTATTGATGGGTATTGATTGAGAGGATGAAGGCATGTACAGAGAATCAGATTGGGTAAGAGCAGTGTGGTTTCAGAAGTAGTATAGAATGTGTGGATCACGTGTTTGCTTTGAAGAATGTAAGTGAGAAATACTTAGAAAAGCAAATGGATTTGTATGTAGCATTTATGGATCTGGAGAAGGCATATGACAGAGGTGATAGAGATGCCACGTAAAAAGTATTAAGAATATATGGTGTGTGAGGCAAGTTGTTTGAAGCATTGAAAAGTTTTTAATCGAGGATGTATGTCAAGGGTACGTGTAGGAAGAGAGGAAAGTGATTGGTTCTCATTGAATGTTGGTTTGTGGCAGGAGTGTGCGATGCCCCATGGTTGTTTAATTTGTTCATTGATGGGGTGGTTAGGTAGGTGAATGGAAGAGTTTTGGAAAGAGGAGGAAGTATGCAGTCTGTTGTGGATGAGAGAGCTTGGGTAGTGAGTCAGTTGTCGGTCGGTGATGATACAGCGCTGGTGGCTGATTCGTGTGAGAAACTGCAGAAGCTGGTGACTGAGTTTGGTAAAGTGCGTGAAAGAAGAAAGGTGAGAGTAAATGTGAGTAAGAGCAAGGTTATTCGGTACAGCAGGGATGAGGGACAAGTGAATTGGGAAGTAAGTTTCAGTGGGGCTGGAAATCCTCCCCTCTCATTATTTCTTTTTTAATTTTCCAAAAGAAGGAACAGAGAAGGGGGCCAGGTGAGGATATTTCCTCAAAGGCCCAGTTCTCTGTTCTTAACGCTACCTCGCTAATGCGGGACATGGCCAATAGTTTGAAAGAAAAAAAAAAAAAAATATATATATATATATATATATATATATATATATATATATATATATATATATATATATATATATATATATATATATATATATATATATATATATATATATATGTGTCGGAGGTGGAGGGAACGAGGAGAAGAGGGAGACCAAATTGGAGGTGGAAAGATGGAGTGAAAAAGATTTTGTGTGATCGGGGCCTGAACATGCAGGAGGGTGAAAGGAGGGCAAGGAATAGAGTGAATTGGAGCGATGTGGTATACCGGGGTTGACGTGCTGTCAGTGGATTGAATCAAGGCATGTGAAGCGTCTGGTGTAAACCATGGAAAGCTGTGTAGGTATGTATATTTGCGTGTGTCGACGTATGTATATACATGTGTATGGGGGGGGTTGGGCCATTTCTTTCGTCTGTTTCCTTGCGCTACCTCGCAAACGAGGGAGACAGCGACAAAGTATAAAAAAAAAAAAAAAAAAAAATATATATATATATATATATATATATATATATATATATATATATATATATATATATATATATATATATGTATATATATATATATATATATATATATATATATATATATATATATATATATATATATATATATATATATAAATATATATATATATATATATATATATATATATATATATATATATATATATATATATATATATATATATATATATATATATATATGTGTGTGTGTGTGTGTGTGTGTGTGTGTGTGTGTGTGTGTGTGTGTGTGTGTGTGTGTGTGTGTGAGAAATACTTAGAAAAGCAAATGGATTTGTATGTAACATTTAAGGATCTGGAGAAGACATATGATAGAGTTGTTAGAGATGGTCTGTGGAAGGTATTATGAATATATGGTGTAGGAGGCAAGTTGTTAGAAGCAGTGAAAAGTTTTTATCGAGGATGTAAGGCATGTGTACGTGTAGGAAGAGAGGAAAGTAATTGGTTCTCAGTGAATGTAGGTTTGCGGCAGGGGTGTGTGATGTCTCCATGGTTGTTTAATTTGTTTATGGATGGGGTTGTTAGGGAGGTGAATGCAAGAGTTTTGGAAAGAGGGGCAAGTATGAAGTCTGTTGTGGATGAGAGAGCTTGGGAAGTGAGTCAGTTGTTGTTCGCTGATGATACATCGCTGGTGGCTGATTCATGTGAGAAACTGCAGAAGCTGGTGACTGAGGGTCAAGTCAATTGGGAGGTAAGTTCGAGTGGAGAAAAACTGGAGGAAGTAAAGTGTTTTAGATATCTGGGAGTAGATATGACAGCGGATGGAACCATGGAAGCGGAAGTGAATCATAGGGTGGGGGAGGGGGCAAAAATTCTGGGAGCCTTGAAGAATGTGTGGAAGTCGAGAACATTATCTCGGAAAGCAAAAATGGGTATGTTTGAAGGAATAGTGGTTCCAACAATGTTGTATAGTTGCGAGGCGTGGGCTATGGATAGAGTTGTGCGCAGGAGGGTGGATGTGCTGGAAATGAGATGTTTGAGGACAATGTGTGGTGTGTGGTGGTTTGATTGAGTAAGTAATGTAAAGGTAAGAGAGATGTGTGGAAATAAAAAGAGTGTGGTTGAGAGAGCAGAAGAGGGTGTTTTGAAAGGGTTTGGTCACATGCAGAGAATGAATGAGGAAAGATTGACCAAGAGGATATATGTGTCGGAGGTGGAGGGAACGAGAAGTGGGAGACCAAATTGGAGGTGGAAAGATGGAGTGAAAAAGATTTTGATTGATCGGGGCCTGAACATTCAGGAGGGTGAAAGGCGGGCAAGGAATAGAGTGAATTGGATCGATGTGGTATACCGGGGTTGACGTGCTGTCAGTGGATTGAATCAGGGCATGTGAAGCGTCTGGGGTAAAACATGGAAAGTTGTGTGGGGCCTGGATGTGGAAATTGAGCTGTGGTTTCGGGCATTATTGCATGACAGCTAGAGACTGAGTGTGACCGAGTGGGGCCTTTGTTGTCTGTTCCTAGCGCTACCTCGCACACATGAGGGGGGAGGGGGATGGTATTCCATGTGTGGCGAGGTGGCCATGGGAATGAATAAAGGCAGCCAGTGTGAATTGTGTGCATGGGTATATATGTATGTGTCAGTGTGTGTATATATATGTGTACATTGAGATGTATAGGTATGTATATTTGCGTGTGTGGACGTGTATGTATATACATGCGTATGGGGGTGGGTTGTGCCATTTCTTTCGTCTGTTTCCTTGTGCTACCTCGCAAACGCGGGAGACAGCGACAAAGCAAAATAATAATAATGAAAATATATATATATATATATATATATATATATATATATATATATATATATATATATATATATATATAAATATATATATATATGTATGTATATATATATATATATATATATATATATATATATATATATATATATATATATATATATATATATATATATATATATATATATATATATATATATATATATATATATATATATATATATGTATGTATATATATATATATATATATATATATATATATATATATATATATATATATATATATATATATATATATATATATATATATATATATATATATATATATATATATATATATATATATATATATATATATATATATATATATATATATATATATATATATATATATATATATATATATATATATATATATATATATATATATATATATATATATATATATATATACATACATATATATATATATATATATATATATATATATATATATATATATATATATATATATATATATATATATACCTGCACAACTTTCCATGGTTTACCCCAGACGCTTCACATGCCTTCATTCAATCCACTGACAGCACGTCAACCCCGGTATACCACATCGCTCCAATTCACTCTATTCCTTGCCCTCCGTTCACCCTCCTGCATGTTCAGGCCCCGATCACACAAAATCTTTTTCACTCCATCTTTCCACCTCCAATTTGGTCTCCCTCTTCTCCTCGTTCCCTCCACCTACGACACATATATCCTCTTGGTCAATCTTTCCTCACTCATTCTCTCCATGTGCCCAAACTATTTGAAAACACCCTCTTCTGCTCTCTCAACCACGCTCTTTTTATTTCCACACATCTCTCTTACCCTTACGTTACTTACTCGATGAAACCACCTCACACTACACATTGTCCTCAAACATCTCATTTCCAGCACATCCATCCTCCTGCGCACAACTCTATCCATAGCCCACGCCTCGCAACCATACAACATTGTTGGAACCACTATTCCTTCAAACATACCCAATTTTGCTTTCCGAGATAATGTTCTCCACTTCCACACACTCTTTAAGGCCCCCAGAATTTTCGCCCCCTCCCCCACCCTATGATCTACTTCCGCTTTCATGGTTCCATCCGCTGCCAGATCCACTCCCAGATAT
>NC_092238.1:45500745-45551543 GCF_036320965.1 Panulirus ornatus | reverse complement strand
CACCTCTCTAACAACCCCACCCATAAAGAAATTAAACAACCATGGAGACATCAAACAACCCTGCCGCAAACCAACATTCACTGAGAACCAATCACTTTCCTCTCTTCCTACACGTACACATGCCTTACATTCTCGATAAAAACTTTTCACTGCTTCTAACAACTTGCCTCCCACATCATATATCATTAATACCTTCCACAGAGCATCTCTATGAACTCTATCATAAGCCTTCTCCGGATCCATAAATGCTACATACAAATCCATTTGCTTTTCTAAGTATTTCTCACATACCTTCTTGAAAGCAAACACCTGATCCACACATCCTCCACCACTTCTCAAACCACACTGAGCTTCCCCAATCTGATGCTCTGTACATGCCTTCACCCTCTCAATCAATACCCTCCCATATAATTTACCAGAATTACTGAACAAACTTATACCTCTGTAATTTGAGCACTCACTCTTATCCCCTTTGCCTTTGTACACTGGCACTATGCATGCATTCCGCCAATCCTCAGGCACCTCATCATGAATCATACATACATTAAATAACCTTACCAACTAGTCAACAATACAGTCACCCCCTTTTTTAATAAAATCCACTGCAATACCATCCAAACCCGCTGCCTTGTCGGCTTTCATCTTCCGCAAAGCTTTTAGTACCTCTTCTCTGTTTACCAAATCATTTTCCCTAACCCTCTCACTTGGCACACCACCTCGACCAAAACACCCTATATCTGCCACTCTATCATCAAAGACATTCAACAAACCTTCAAAATACTCACTCCATCACCTTCTCACATAACCACTACTTCCCCATTAGCCCCCTTCCCATTTTTTCCCTTGTTTTACGCATTTTATTTACCTCCTTCCAAAACATCTTTTTATTCTCCCTAAAACTTAATGATACTCTCTCACCCCAACTCTCATTTATCTTCTTTTTCACCTCTTGCACCTTTCTCTTGACCTCCTGCCTCTATCTTTTATTCATCTCCCACTCATTTGCGTTATTTCCCTTCAAAAATCGTCCAAATGCCTCTCTCTTCTCTTTCACTAACAATCTTACTTCTTAATCCCAGCACTCACTACCCTTTCTAATCTGCCCACCTCCTACGCTTCTCATGCCACAAGCATCTTTTGCGCAAGCCATCACTGCTTCCCTAAATACATCCCATTCCTCCCCCACTCCCCTTACGTCCTTTGTTCTCACCTTTTCCCATTCTGTATTCAGTCTCTCCTGGTACTTCCTCGCACAAGTCTCCTTCCTAAGCTCACTTACTTTCCCCACTCTCTTTACACCAACATTCTCTCTTCTTTTCTGAAAACCTCTACAAATCCTCACCTTCGCCTCCACAAGATAATGATCAGACATCCGTACAGTTGGATCTCTCAGCACATTAACATCCATAAGGCTCTCTTTCGCGAGCCTATCAATTAACACATAATCCAATCACGGTCTCTGGCCGTTTCTCCTACTTACATACGTATACTTATGTATATCTCTCTTTTTAAACCAGGTATTCCCAATCACAGCCCTTTTTCAGCACATAAATCTACAAGCTCTTCACCATTTCCTTTTACAGCATTGAACACCCCCTGCATACCAATTACTCCCTCAACTGCTATATTACTCACCTTTGCATTCAAATCACCCAACACTATAACCCGGTCTCGTGCATCAAAACCACTAACACACTCATTCAGCTGTTCCCAAAACACTTGCCACTCATGATCTTTCTTCTCATGCCCAGGTGCGTATGCACCAAAAGTCACCCATCTCTCTCCATCAGCTTTCAGTTTCACCCATATCAATCTAGAGTTTACTTTCTTGCACTCTGTCACATACTCCCACCACTCCTGTTTCAGGAGTAGTGCTACTCCTTCCCTTGCTATTGTCCTTTCACTATCCCCTGACTTTACTCCCAAGACATTCCCAAACCACTCTTCCCCTTTACCCTTGAGCTTCCTTTCACTCAGAGCCAAAACATCCAGGTTCCTTTCCTCAAACATACTACTTATCTCTCCTTTTTTCTCATCTTGGTTATATCCACACTCATTTAGACACCCCAATCTGAGCCTTCGAGGAGGATGAGCACTCCCCGCGTGACTCCTTCTGTTTTCCCTTTTAGAAAGATAAAATAGAAGGAGGGGAGGGTTTCTAGCCCCCGCTCTCGTCCCCTTTAGTCGCCTTCTACGACACGTGAGGAATGCTTGGGAAGTATTCTTTCTCCCCTATCTCCGCCTGCATGTATCCCTATTTTTACTGACATTAAACACTTCCAGATCCATTTGCATCAAGAACCATTTCATTGCAGCCATTTTCACCCATAAAGCCACAGCAGTCATGTATACTTGTCCCATTTTCCTCATTGTTTTCACTAGTTTTATTGTGTGCAGTAGAAAAATTTTTCACATTAGCATTCTTAGCTTCCACGTCTCTTTGTTCAGCAAATTTATTCTCATTATAATGATTTATTATCATTATTTTGCTTTGTCGATGTCTCCCGCGTTAGTGAGATAGCGCAATGAAACAGACGAAAGAATGGCCCAACCCACCCACATACACATCTATATACATACACGTCCACACACGCAAATATATATACCTACTCATCCCAACATATACATATATAGACACACACAGACATATAGATATATACACATGCAAATAATTCATACTGTCTGCCTTTATTCATTCCCATCGCCACCCCGCCACACATGAAATAACCCCCCCCCCCCCTAAATGTGCCCGAAGTAGCGCTAGGAAAAGACAACAAAGGCCAATTTCGTTCACACTCAGTCTCTAGCTGTCTTGTGATAATGCACCGAAACCACAGCTCCCTTTCCACATCCAGGCTCCACACAACTTTCCATGGTTTATCCCAGGCGCTTCACATACCCTGGCTCAATCCATTGACAGCACCTCGACCCACGTATACCACATCGTGCCAATTCACTCTATTCCTTGCACGCCTTTCACTCTCCTGCATGTTCAGGCCCCGATCACTCAAAATCTCTTTCTCTCCATCTTTCCACCTCCAATTTGGTCTCCCACTTCTCCTCGTTCCCTCCACCTCTGGCACATATATCCTCTTGGTCAATCTTTCCTCACTCATTCTCTCCATGTGACTATGCCGTTTCAAAACACCCTCTTCTGCTCTCTCAACCACACTCTTTTTATTACCACACATCTCTCACGCCCTATCATTACTTACTCGATCAAACCACCTCACACCACATATTGTCCTCAAACATCTCATTTCCAGCACATCCACCCTCCTCCGCACAACTCTGTCTATAGCCCACGCCTCGCAACCGTATAACATTGTTGGAACCACTATTCTTTCATACATACCCATTTTTGTTTTCTGAGATAATGTTCTCGACTTCCACACATTCTTCAGCGCTCCCAGAACTTTCGCCCCCTTTCCTATCCTATGATTCACCTCCGCTTCAATGGTTCCATCCGCTGTCAAATCCACTCCTAGATATCTAAAACTCTTCGCGTTCTCCAGTCTTTCTGCATTCAAACTTACCTCCGAACTGACTTGTCCCACAACCCTACTGTACCTAATAACCTTGGTCTTATTCACATCTACTCTCTGCTTTCTTCTTTCACACACTTTCCCAAACACAGTCACCAGCTTCTGCAGTTTCTCACACGGATCAGCCACCAGCGCTGTATCATCAGCGAACAACAACTAACTAATTTCTCAAGCTCTCTCATCCACAACAAACTGCATACTTGCCCCTCTTTCCAAAACTCTTGCATTAACCTCCCTAACAACCCCATCTATAAGCAAATTAAACAACCATAGAAACATCACACACCCCTGCTGCAAACATACAATCACTGACAACCAATCACTTTCCTCTCTTCCTACACGTACACATACCTTACATCCTCGATAAAAACTTTTCACTGCTTCTAACAACTTGCCTCCCACACCATATATTCTTAATTCATTCGATAGAGCATCTCTATCAACTCTATCATATGCTTTCTCCAGATCAATAAATGCTACATACAAATCCATTTGCTTTTCTAAGTATCCCTGGGGATAAGGGAGAAATGATACTTTCCACGCATTTCTCACGTGCCCTAGAAGGCGACTAAAGGGACGGGAGCGGGGGGCTGGAAACTCTCACCTCCTTGTATTTTAACTTTCTAAAAGGGGAAACAGAAGAAGGAGTCACGCAAGGAGTGCTCATCCTTCTCGAAGGCTCAGATTGGGGTGTCTAAATGTGTGTGGATGTAACCAAGATGAGAAAAAAGGAGAGATAGGTAGTATGTTTGAGGAAAGGAACCTGGATGTTTTGTCTCTGAGTGAAACGAAGCTCAAGGGTAAAGGGGAAGAGTGGTTTGGGAATGTCCCGGGAGTAAATGCAGGGGATAGTGAGAGGACAAGAACAAGGGAAGGAGTAGCACTACTCCTGAAACAGGAGTTGTGGGAGTATGTTATAGAGTGTAAGAAAGTAAACTCTAGATTGATAAGGGCAAAACTGAAAGTGGATGGAGAGAGATGGGTGATTATTGGTTCATATGCACCTGGGCATGAGAAGAAAGATCATGTGAGGCAAGTGTTTTGGAAGCAGCTGAGTGAGTGTGTTAGTAGTTTTGATGCACGAGACCGGGTCATAGTGATGGGTGATTTGAATGCAAAGGTGAGTAATGAGGCAGTTGAGGGAATAATTGGTGTACATGGGGTGTTCAGTGTTGTAAATGGAAATGGTGAAGAGCTTGTAGATTTATGTGCTGAAAAAGGACTGGTGATTGGGAATACCTGGTTTAAAAAGAGAGATATCCATAAGTATACGTATGTAAGTAGGAGAGATGGCCAGAGAGCGTTATTGGAATACTTGTTAATTGATAGGCACCCGAAAGAGAGACTTTTGGATGTTAATATTCTGAGAGGTGCAACTGGAGGCGAAGGTGAATATTTGTAGAGGTTTTCAGAAAAGAAGAGAGAATGTTGGGGTGAAAAGAGTGGGAAAAGTAAGTGAGCTTGGAAAAGAGATTTGTGTGAGGAAGTATTAGAAGACACTGAGTACAGAATGGAAAAAGGTGATAACAAAGGACGTAAGGTGAGTGGGAGAGGAATGAGATGTATTTAGGGAAGCAGTGATGGCATGCGCAAAAGATGCTTGTGGCATGAGAAGCGTGGGAGGTGGGCAGATTAGAAAGGGTAGTGAGTGGTGGGATAAAGAAGTAAGAGTATTAGTGAAAGAGAAGAGAGAGGCATTTAGATGATTTTTGCAGGAAAATAACGCAAATGAGTGGGAGATGTATAAAAGAAAGAGGCAGGAGGTCAAGAGAAAGGTGCAAGAGGTGAAAAAGATGGCAAATGAGAGTTGAGGTGAGAGATTATCATTAGATTTTAGGGAGAATAAAAAGATGTTTTAGAAGGAGGTAAATAAAGTGCGTAAGGCAAAGGAACAAATGGTAACTTCAGTGAAGGGGCTAATGGGGAGGTGATGATAAGTAGTGGTGATGTGAGACGGAGATGGAGTGAGTATTTAAAGGTTTGTTGAATGTTTTTGATGATAGAGTGGCAGATATGGGATGTTTTGGTCGAAGTGGTGTGAAAAGTAAGAGGATTAGAGAGAATTTTTGGTAAACTGAGAAGAGGTAGTAAAAGCTTTGCGGAAGATGAAAGCCGGCAAGGCAACGGGTTTGGATCGCATTGCAGTGGAATTTATTAAAAAAAGGGTTTGACTATATTGTTGACTGCTTGGTAAGGTTATTTAATGTATGTATGACTCATGGTGAGGTGCTTGAGGATTGGCAGAATGCTTGCATAGTGCCATTGTACAAAGGTAAAGGGGATAAAAGTGAGTGCTCTAATTACAGAGGTATACGTTTGTTGAGTATTCCTGGGAAATTATATGGGAGTGTATTAATTGAGAGGGTGAAGGCATGTACAGAGCATCAGATTGGGGAAGAGCAGTGTGGTTTCAGAAGTGGTAGAGGATGTGTGGATCAGGTGTTTAATTTGAAGAATGTATGTGAGAAATACTTAGAAAGGAAATGAATATATATATATATATATATATATATATATATATATATATATATATACGAGTAAAGTGCATATGAACGCGCACCTTCATAGAACATACACACCTCCAACAGCCAGGATCGAACCCGGGACCCCTGTGCCACAGGCATGAATGCTTCCGCTCGGCTATGGGCTTGGCTAATAGGATATAACTATTCGAATACTATGTACTCGAATACCCTTCGGCTCACGTTGGTCAGCAACGGGGTCTAAACTGGTTATTTCCCAACAGGCGCACATATCCAGCATATAGTATTTTACCGAACCCAAGTGTACAACGCGGAGGTATATGAATACGAATAACGTGCATATGAACGCGCACCTTCATAGTTATTTCCTATTAGCCAGGCCCATAGCCTAGCGGTAGCATTCCCGCCTGTGGCACGGGGGTCCAGGGTTCGATCCTGGCTGTTGGAGGTTTGTATGATCTATATATATATATATATATTATATTATTTTTTTATTATACTTTGTCGCTGTCTCCCGCGTTTGCTAGGTAGCGCAAGGAAACAGACGAAAGAAATGGCCCAACCCACCCCCATACACATGTATATACATACGTCCACACACGCAAATATACATACCTACACAGCTTTCCATGGTTTACCCCAGACGCTTCACATGCCTTGATTCAATCCACTGACAGCACGTCAACCCCGGTATACCACATCGCTCCAATTCACTCTATTCCTTGCCCTCCTTTCACCCTCCTGCATGTTCAGGCCCCGATCACACAAAATCTTTTTCACTCCATCTTTTCACCTCCAATTTGGTCTCCCTCTTCTCCTCGTTCCCTCCACCTCCGACACATATATCCTCTTGGTCAATCTTTCCTCACTCATCCTCTCCATGTGCCCAAACCACTTCAAAACACCCTCTTCTGCTCTCTCAATCACGCTCTTTTTATTTCCACACATCTCTCTTATCCTTACGTTACTCACTCGATCAAACCACCTCACACCACACATTGTCCTCAAACATCTCATTTCCAGCACATCCATCCTCCTGCGCACAACTCTATCCATAGCCCACGCCTCGCAACCATACAACATTGTTGGAACCACTATTCCTTCAAACATACCCATTTTTGCTTTCCGAGATAATGTTCTCGACTTCCACACATTCTTCAAGGCTCCCAGAATTTTCGCCCCCTCCCCCACCCTATGATCCACTTCCGCTTCCATGGTTCCATCCGCTGCCAGATCCACTCCCAGATATCTAAAACACTTCACTTCCTCCAGTTTTTCTCTATTCAAACTCACCTCCCAATTGACTTGACCCTCAACCCTACTGTACCTAATAACCTTGCTGTTATTCACATTCACTCTCAACTTTCTTCTTCCACACACTTTACCAAACTCAGTCACCAGCTTCTGCAGTTTCTCACATGAATCAGCCACCAGCGCTGTATCATCAGCGAACAACAACTGACTCACTTCCCAAGCTCTCTCATCCCCAACAGACTTCATACTTGCCCCTCTTTCCAAAACTCTTGCATTTACCTCCCTAACAACCCCATCCATAAACAAATTAAACAACCATGGAGACATCACACACCCCTTCCGCAAACCTACATTCACTGAGAACCAATCACTTTCCTCTCTTCCTACACGTACACATGCCTTACATCCTCGATAAAAACTTTTCACTGCTTCTAACAACTTGCCTCCCACACCATATATTCTTAATACCTTCCACAGAGCATCTCTATCAACTCTATCATATGCCTTCTCCAGATCCATAAATGCTACATACAAATCCATTTGCTTTTCTAAGTATTTCTCACATACATCCTTCAAAGCAAACACCTGATCCACACATCCTCTACCACTTCTGAAACCACACTGCTTTTCCCCAATCTGATGCTCTGTACATGCCTTCACCCTCTCAATCAATACCCTCCCATATAATTTACCAAGAATACTCAACAAACTTATACCTCTGTAATTTGAGCACTCACTCTTATCCCCTTTGCCTTTGTACAATGGCACTATGCACGCATTCCGCCAATCCTCAGGCACCTCACCATGAGTCATACATACATTAAATAACCTTACCAACCAGTCAACAATACAGTCTCCCCCTTTTTTGATAAATTCCACTGCAATACCATCCAAACCTGCTGCCTTGCCGGCTTTCATCTTCCGCAAAGCTTTCACTACCTCTTCTCTGTTTACCAAATCATTTTCCCTAACCCTCTCACTTTGCACACCACCTCGACCAAGACACCCTATATCTGCCACTCTATCATCAAACACATTCAACAAACCTTCAAAATACTCACTCCATCTCCTTCTCAGATCACCACTACTTGTTATCACCTCCCCATTTGCGCCCTTCACTGAAGTTCCCATTTGCTCCCTTGTCTTACGCACTTTATTTACCTCCTTCCAGAACATCTTTTTATTCTCCCTAAAATTTAATGATACTCTCTCACCCCAACTCTCATTTGCCCTTTTTTTCACCTCTTGCACCTTTCTCTTGACCTCCTGTCTCTTTCTTTTATACATCTCCCACTCAACTGCATTTTTTCCCTGCAAAAATCGTCCAAATGCCTCTCTCTTCTCTTTCACTAATACTCTTACTTCTTCATCCCACCACTCACTACCCTTTTCTAATCAACCCACCTCCCACTCTTCTCATGCCACAAGCATCTTTTGCGCAATCCATCACTGATTCCCTAAATACATCCCATTCCTCCCCCACTCCCCTTACTTCCATTGTTCTCACCTTTTTCCATTCTGTACTCAGTCTCTCCTGGTACTTCCTCACACAGGTCTCCTTCCCAAGCTCACTTACTCTCACCACCCACTTCACCCCAACATTCACTCTTATATATATATATATATATATATTATTACATGTATGTTATCATTATTATTTTCATTATATTTCTGTTCTTAATGTTACAGTTGAATTATTCACGTTTTCGTAATGCAGCGACAGGAACAGATGAAAAGACGTTCTCATTTTTTTCCTATTTTCTTTTTAACTGTCTTGTATATCGCACAGGAACCAGTTTCCACTATTCAGAGCCTAATCCCAGAGACCAATATCTCGGTATCCCTTACCGCTTCATATACCCAGGTATCGGTTATTGTCAACATGTTGCCTCCTGTCTACCACATCGCTTCAATATGATCTGTCCCATACACGCCACTTACTCTCCTAAATTTTTAGGTCTCTTTTACTTTATTCTTCTCTTTCCTTCTCGGTCTTACCCTCTCCTTTACTTCCTCCACTTTTGTCATGTAGACGCTGTCTATCAGTCTTTTATTCCCTTTCCTACCTAGATGTCCAACCACTTCAGGACCCCTTGTTTAAATCTCTCTGCACACATCTCGTGGCAGTACACATATATTACCCTATCATTCCTCACACAAACCATCCTCACAATACATATTATCCTCAAGCAATCCATATCCAATATATCCGCCTGTATCCATACTTTTTCTTTGATATGCCCAAGTCTGGCATGCATACAACTATTTCGTCATATATACCCGCTTTTCCCCTTAGGAAGTGACCTCTCTTTTCAAGCACTCCTCAGAGCGCTGAGGACTTAGTCTCATCGTCCACCCTATAGCACACTTCAGCACCCATGACCTCATCCGCTGCCATGTCCTACTTCAAGGTAATGGTAAATCTCCATTTCCTCCTTGTTTTCTCCGTTCAGGCTCAAGCTCCAAACAACCTCTCTCTCTCTCTCTCTCTCTCTCTCTCTCTCTCTCTCTCTCTCTCTCTCTCTCTCTCTCTCTCTCTCTCTCTCTCTCTCTCTCTCTCTCTCTCTCTCTCTCTCTCTCTCTCTCTCTCTCTCTCTCTCTCTCTCCTGCTAACTTAATAACATTATTTTCATTCTCGTTTTCTCTCAATTTTCTCCTCTCACACACTCTCCCAAACTCAGATACTAGCTTCAGCAATTCTTCCCTCGACTCGGCCACCAGAGCCGCGTCGTCAGCAAAAATCAGCTAACTTGCTTCCCAGGCTCCCTTCTCACCCCACTTAGACTGCAGACTCGACCCTCTGTGCAAGACTCTTGTATTTACCTCCCTCACTACTTTATCCACAAATGGATTAAACTGCAATGGTGACATCACATACCATTGCCGCATAACCATCTTATCTGGAATCACTTACTTTTCTTTCTTCCGACTATCACACACCTTTTACTCTCTGTCAGGAACTTTTCAAAGGTTCTAGTAATATTCTACCTACATCATATTTTAGAAAACTCTGCCTCAAAGCATCTCTGTCAATCCTATCATTTCTCTAGATATTTAAGTGCCTCAAATCATTTTCTTTTCTTTTTCTTTTGTATTTCACAAACTTTGTAAAGCAAATACCTGATCCACATATCTTCTACCACTCTTAAAGCCACATTTTTCCTCCCCAGCTTTATTCATGCAATCCTCAGTTTCTACCATCCTGTATAACTTTCATTACTATAAAACTTTCAAAATATTACTTAACAAACTTATAGCTTTGTGATTCGAATATTCTCTTTTATTCCCCTGTCTTAAATAGAGTTGTTATTATAGGTAGTTTGTCAATCTTTAGGCACCTCACCATGAACCACACATGCTCTAAGAATCATAATCAACCAATCAACAACACTGTCATTCCCTTAACGGAGAAATTCAACTGCAGTCCCAACCACTCTAGCAGCTCTGTCACATTATCTTTCGCGAGGCTTTTATCGCCTCTTCTCTTCTCACTGATCCTTTTTTTCATAACTCATTCCTTTCGCATTTCTCCACGTCTTAAGCACTCACTATCAGCTTTCCTTTCATTCTTTTAGCACTTCTTCAAAATTCTTACTCCATTTCCTCTTCTTTGCCAATTACCATTCCAATATGTTTTGTTCTATGGATGTCTTGTTAGTTTTCATCTTCCTGTCTCTTGTGAGATTACTTGCTGATTAGCGAGTTTGAAGAAAGTGGCTTTAGATTGTAGAGTAAACTAGGATTTCTGATATTCATCATAGGGCTCTCTCATCTAGCGTATACTACTTTAATACAAGTAACTGATGCATCAATGAAAGATTACAATATTTCTTCGAAAGTGTTGTTATTGATCCATGGTGGAACTATCATATTCGCTCTTGTTATTTGTAGGAGGTGATTTCGTCGACTTAGGTTCGTGATGGACAGACGAATGTAGACTAAGATTTACAGTCTTTCGCCATGCCTGTAAACCAACTCCTGAGATTTGTTTGTCTTCTTACAGGCCTTGTTCCCTTGTAATAAAGTGTGCTGTAAAAGCAGATTGCTCTTTTTCTTTTTTTAGGCAAGTTATGTGGAAAGTATTGTATATGGTTGGGAACAGATTTCTCTTTCAAGTTGGTAGTTTTGCTTATTCTTTGATTCGACTATTATTGAAGTACTCAGTATCATTAACAAGAACCTGTTGCCATTTTGATGAGCGTCAGGTGAAGATAAACATATTGTAGAATGGACGCAAACAGGCTCTGATCATGCTTGACTGAGATTAACTATCCCTACACTGTAGGTGTGGCTGGCAGACAACACTTCGGCCCTAGTATACTTCCCCTTCTCTCATCTTCCTCTTTTTTAAGTAGTTTTAAGGCCAGACCACCTGGCTTGGACGTTGGGTCTGTGTGTCCGTGTAACTATATGTAACTCTTCTCCTCTACACTCTTCATTCCACATTTCTTCCTGTGCCCCTTTCTTACCGTTTTCTTCTCTCTATTGCAACCACTTCAAATTCTAGTGCCTTGTGATTTAACAGAGTGAAAAATATCCTATAGCAAAAATACAATTCTCTGGACGAGGTAAAACACATGTATTTTGGCCCTCCAAAATGTGTTTCAATACATTTTCCTCAAATCTTCAAAGCATATATGAACATAGCTTACAAGTTTGGGTTTAGGTATTATGTTCATTGTCTTTATATATTACTCTGAACTCATGAAAGAAAACGACTTTTGTCCCTGTACAATGAACGCAATAAAACACTGATAAACCAGATTTATTACGACTAGTGCGAACAGTAAGCATTTATCTTCTTTGAAGCTTTTACACAGAATGAAGTAATTCGATTCGTTTTCATCAATAATCAATGTTACCAACACATCTGCTCTCTTGTTCCTCTTGTAGTTGCCATCTGACGGTTATACAAATTACGTAGACATATGTACCTAATGACAGTAATTAAACGTTTATAAATAACAGCAACAAGAGAGAAATAATGTTCTCTCCTTGACCTCATAAGTCTGATGAAATGGTCATGACGATGACTGACACGCGAGGGAAAACAGGACCTAGTCACGGGAGACGAGTCTGTCCTAGTGTTTTACGTTAGCTGAGACGACACAAGCAACTGAATCAAGTCCATCTCTCTCTCTCTCTCTCTCTCTCTCTCTCTCTCTCTCTCTCTATATATATATATATATATATATATATATATATATATATATATATATATATATATATATACAATGTCATACAAATCTCCAACAGCCAGGATCGAACCCGGGACCCCTGTGCAAGAGGCGGGAATGCTAACCGCTAGCCTAGCGGTTAGCATTCCCGCCTCTTGCACAGGGGTCCCGGGTTCGATCCTGGCTGTTGGAGTTTTGTATGTTCTATGAAGGTGCGCGTTCATATGCATTTCATTCGTATATGTATATATATATATATATATATATATATATATATATATATATATATATATATATATATATATATATATATATATATATATATATATATATATATATATAAATATATATATATATATATATATATATATATATATATATATATATATATATATATATATTTTTTTTTTTTTCTTTTTTTTTTTTGCTTTGTCGCTGTTTCCCGCGTCTGCGAGGTAGCGCAAGGAAACAGACGAAAGAAATGGCCCAACCCACCTCCATACACATGTATATACACACATGTCCACACACGCAAATATACATACCTACACAGCTTTCCATGGTTTACCCCAGACGCTTCACATGCCCTGATTCAATCCACTGACAGCACGTCAACCCGGTATACCACATCCATCCAATTCACTCTATTCCTTGCCCTCCTTTCACCCTCCTGCATGTTCAGGCCCCGATCACACAAAATCTTTTTCACTCCATCTTTCCACCTCCAATTTGGTCTCCCACTTCTCCTCGTTCCCTCCACCTCCACATCTCTCTTGGTCAATCTTTCCTAACTCATTCTCTCCATTTCAAAACACCCTCTTCTGCTCTCTCAACCACGCTCTTTTTATTTCCACACATCTCTCTTACCCTTACATTACTTACTCGATCAAACCACCTCACACCACATATTGTCCTCAAACATCTCATTTCCAACACATCCACCCTCCTGCGCACAACTCTATACATAGCCCACGCCTCGCAACCATACAACATTGTTCGAACCACTATTCCTTCAAACATACACATTTTTGCTTTCCGAGATAATGTTCTCGACTTCCACACATTTTTCAAGGCTCCCAGGATTTTCGCCCCCTCCCCCACCCTATGATCCACTTCCGCTTCCATGGTTCCATCCGCTGCCAGATCCACTCCCAGATATCTAAAACACTTTACTTCCTCCAGTTTTTCTCCATTCAAACTTACCTCCCAATTGACTTGACCCTTAAACCTACTGTACCTAATAACCTTGCTCTTATTCACATTTACTCTTAACTTTCTTCTCTCACACACTTTACCAAACTCAGTCACCAGCTTCTGCAGTTTCTCACATAAATCAGCCACCAGCGCTGTATCATCAGCGAACAACAACTGACTCACTTCCCAAGCTCTCTCATTCACAACAGACTTCATACTTGCCCCTCTTTCCAAAACTCTTGCATTCACCTCCCTAACAACCCCATCCATAAACAAATTAAACAACGATGGAGACACCACACACCCCTGCCGCAAACCTACATTCACTGAGAACCAATCACTTTCCTCTCTTCCTACACGTACACATGCCTTACATCCTCGATAAAAACTTTTCACTGCTTCTAACAACTTGCCTCCCACACCATATATTCTTAATACCTTCCACAGAGCATCTCGATCAACGCTATCATATGCCTTCTCCAGATCCATAAATGCTACATACAAATCCATTTGCTTTTCTAAGTATTTCTCACATACATTCTTCAAAGCAAACACCTGATCCACACATCCTCTACCACTTCTGAAACCACAATGCTCTTCCCCAATCTGATGCTCTGTACATGCCTTCACCCTCTAAATCAATACCCTCCCATATAATTTACCAGGAATACTCAACAAACTTATACCTCTGAAATTTGAGCACTCACTCTTATCCCCTTTGCCTTTGTACAATGGCACTATGCACGCATTCCGCCAATCCTCAGGCACCTCACCATGAGTCATGCATACATTGAATAACCTTAACAACCAGTCAATAATACAGCCACCCCCTTTTTTAATAAATTCCACTGCAATACCATCCAAACCTGCTGCCTTGCCGGCTTTCATCTTCCGCAAAGCTTTTACTACCTCTTCTCTGTTTATCAAATCATTTTCCCTAACCCTCTCACTTTGCACACCACCTCGACCAAAACACCCTATATCTGCCACGCTATCATCAAACACATTCAACAAACCCTCAAAATACTCACTCCATATCCTTTTCATATCACCACTACTTGTTGTCACCTCCCCATTAGCGCCCTTCACTGAAGTTCCCATTTGCTCCCTTGTCTTACGCACTTTATTTACCTCCTTCCAGAACATCTTTTTATTCTCCCTAAAATTTAATGATACTCTCTCAGCCCAACTCTCATTTGCCCTCTTTTTCACCTCTTGCACCTTTCTCTTGACCTCCTGTCTGTTTCTTTTATACATCTCCCACTCAATTGCATTTTTCCCTGCAAAAATCGTCCAAATGCCCCTCTTCTCTTTCACTAATAATCTTACTTCTTCATCCCACCACTCACTACCCTTTCTAATCAACCCATCTCCCACTCTTCTCATGCCACAAGCATCTTTTGCGCAATCCATCACTGATTCCCTAAATACATCCCATTCCTCCCCCACTCCCCTTACTTCCATTGTTCTCACCTTTTTCCATTCTGTACTCAGTCTCTCCTGGTACTTCCTCACACAAGTCTCCTTCCCAAGCTCACTTACTCTCACCACCCTCTTCACCCCAGCATTCACTCTTTCTTTCAAACTATTCGCCATTTCCCGCGTTAGCAAGGTACCGTTAAGAGCAGAGAACTGTGCCTCTGAGGGAATATCCTCTCCTGGCCTCGTTCTCTGTTCCTTCTTTTGGAAAATAAAAAAAAAAAAAGAGAGGGGAGGATTTCCAGCCCCCCGCTCCCTCCACTTTTCGTCGCCTTGTACGACACGCAGGGAATACGTGGGAAGTATTCTTTCTCCCCTATCCCCAGGGATTATATATATATATATATATATATATATATATATATATATATATATATATATATATATATATATATATATATATATATATACATACGAACAAAGTGCAGAGGACCGCGCATCTTCATAGAACATACAAAACTTCAACAGCCAGGATCGAGCCCGAGACCCCTGTGTAACAGGCGGGAATGCTACCTCTAGGTGCCCAGTTCACTGAAAAATCATTAGGGGAGGGAGAACAGTTGGGGTGACTGTGGACGCACTGTCGCAACTAGGACTTGAACTTACTAGCTCGAGCCCGGAGGACGGCGAATGCTTCGAAGTCAGAAACGTTAACCACCTCATCAGAATCACCACACAACCAATCATATCGTTTATGGTTGTGCCCTCCATCGACATACGAATCTCTTATAACCACACATGAATTATTTACCGAGAAACTATAGAAATATTCATGAGTTTAGGTTAACAATACGGTGTACCAGCAAAGGTCATGACACAAAACGAAGGCTTTGTAAGACTGGCCTGTTCGTTCTCTCTGTACTATATCATAGATATTCATATCGCCATCAACCAACAAGGAAGTTAGTCAAGAATTTGTAAAAAGATTTGCGAATGCAAACAATACGCAGCAATACTCTGGTATACGACACAAGGCTCATAACACTCTGAACAATATCATACCTCCACAATACATAACGGTGAGTGTGAGCTCGACTCTATGCATCCTTAGACCTTCACATAAACACAAGAGCTCTATGCCAGGGGTCACACTCGTTCTGAGATGATAAAGAACATCCACTCTACCCCACTCTACCCACTGCACACAGTAAATTTTTCTTTGCTACTATTAGTCTTCATATTTGACATCATATCTTTTTACCATGTTGCCAGAGGGAGGGATGGCTGTGGTTACGTGTTGTGAAAACATTTTGCCTTTTCATTTGTATGCGAAGGTGAGAGACACCAGCTTTCTACAGGGGGCTGGAACAGGTGTGCAAAAAGTACGAATAACTGTGAAGCGGTGTACACAGAGAGGAATCCTTTATCCACTTTTATACAGTGGAGGTAAGCAGGGGTTAAGTGTTAGCAAACTGAGGCTGTATGCATTTAAACCACTCCATGAGAATGAGAACAAAATTGGAGTTAGAACTGATATATTTTGGCTTTTAACTGTAAATATCATCAAGTAGTTCTCCGTGTATTTCTTAAAGGGTCAGCAAGGTTGTGTGTATATCACCTGGAATGTATGGGTTTACACTGGGGGTTATTTAGCATAAGAAAAATTTCTATGTTTAACTTCGAAAAATATAAATATGTGAGTCCAGTTATCCATCAGTGTTGTTCCAGCTCATCAGCATAATCGACATCATAATTGTGTATCAATGTACTTGTCGAACCCCGAGACATGTAAGTACGTGCCATCCACCCAAGCAACCTTTCTTCGATCAGCCGGGTAATGCAAAGATTGCCGGAGTGTAGTAAACTGATTATGTTAACGTAATCAGGTGTACCCTGAGGAAAGTATAGCATCACTCAGTTTTTCTGAGTGCAGAATCATACATGCTCCTATCACGTTTGCAGCTGACCCTTCAGGATGTTTAGTGCAGGATGTTAGATCCTGTGGACCCTTGAATGCCACGGATCTTCAACCTAAGCCCGCTGAGTCATCCCAGACGACAGTCCTTCTTCTTAGTAGTCTGATCCAAGGCAGTAAATACCCGAGAATAACCACTCACGATCCTACAACACTTCCATTATACTATATGTTCTCTAGCGTCCATATATTCAGACGCCGTTCTGTACGACTTAATGCCACCCCACTACGCATCAAATAGCCTACACTACCTCTTTGATCTAATCAGACATCATAGACGACTCTGGGACTGAGAGAACACGAGGATTAACTCCCATACAATATACTGACAGTGAAGCAAAGAGGAAATGGTTCACTGATTACACATAATACCGAGCTGGACTTCCTACAACCGAGGATGATAGCTGGCTGGGGCGCGTGTGCGTCTGATTGACTACATGGCCTTCAACCCGAGACCTTACATGGAGAGTCACCAAGTTCTGATGCCGCTTATAGACGAATGATATTCTTCAGGAGAGAGTTGTCATACCACAGGAAGACTAGTAGTGCAAGGTTTTGAATTTAGGTCACCACTAGGAAATATTAGACACGATTCAAACCCAGACTCCTGTTCTGATGAAGTGGTACAGTTAACACGGTACAACATCAATAATAGGCCACACAAAGTGGTACACCACCATTGATGGTTCTTCTGGCATATTTCACCAATGGTGGTACGCTTAACACGATGTAACGTCAGTAAGTCATAGTGAACAGCGCAACATTTAATGTGGGAACGTTCAGTGTGCTACAACACCAACTGGTGCTATAGATGGTGCACCTTAGCACCACCTGGTGATGCATTCAGCACACCACTATGCGCGCGTGCGCGCGCTCACACACACACACACACACAAACACACACACACACACACACACACACAGGTATGTACATACATCTGAAATAGTTAACCTTATGAAGATCTTAATTTTCAGATATTGCTCAACGAGTAATCATTTCCAAATAGAAATTAGAGCATATCATATTATACATCATAGGGTATATTGCACATTGATTAGGCGGAATGAGTCTATTACGCGTAACTAACCAATGAAAGAGCACCAAAGGTTTCTTGTAATGAAAATTTTCCTCTCATGAATTTGAATGATATGATAACGCTGTGAGAGGAAGGGAGAAATGGAGGTGTGTTAATTTCCGTTTTTATTACTCATTATGCGATAAAATCAGCCGTATGTATATATATATATATATATATATATATATATATATATATATATATATACATATATATATAATATATATATATATATATATATATATATATATATATATATATGTATATATATATATATATATATATATATATATATATATATATTTATCTTTTTTTTTTTTTTTTTTTTTATACTTTGTCGCTGTCTCCCGCGTTTGCGAGGTAGCGCAAGGAAACAGACGAAAGAAATGGCCCAACCCCCCCCATACACATGTACATACACACGTCCACACACGCAAATATACATACCTACACAGCTTTCCTTGGTTTACCCCGGACGCTTCACATGCCTTGATTCAATCCACTGACAGCACGTCAACCCCTGTATACCACATCGCTCCAATTCCCTCTATTCCTTGCCCTCCTTTCACCCTCCTGCATGTTCAGGCCCCGATCACACAAAATCCTTTTCACTCCATCTTTCCACCTCCAATTTGGTCTCCCTCTTCTCCTCGTTCCCTCCACCTCCGACACATATATCCTCTTGGTCAATCTTTCCTCACTCATTCTCTCCATGTGCCCAAACCATTTCAAAACACCCTCTTCTGCTCTCTCAACCACGCTCTTTTTATTTCCACACATCTCTCTTACCCTTACGTTACTTACTCGATCAAACCACCTCACACCACACATTGTCCTCAAACATCTCATTTCCAGCACATCCATCCTCCTGCGCACAACTCTATCCATAGACCACGCCTCGCAACCATACAACATTGTTGGAACTACTATTCCTTCAAACATACCCATTTTTGCTTTCCGGGATAATGTTCTCGACTTCCACACATTTTTCAAGGCTCCCAAAATTTTAGCCCCCTCCCCCACCCTATGATCCACTTCCGCTTCCATGGTTCCATCCGCTGACAGATCCACTCCCAGATATCTAAAACACTTCACTTCCTCCAGTTTTTCTCCATTCAAACTCACCTCCCAATTGACTTGACCCTCAACCCTACTGTACCTAATAACCTTGCTCTTATTCACATTTACTCTTAACTTTCTTCTTCCACACACTTTACCAAACTTCGTCACCAGCTTCTGCAGTTTCTCACATGAATCCGCCACCAGCGCTGTATCATCAGCGAACAACAACTGACTCACTTCCCAAGCTCTCTCATCCCCAACAGACTTCATACTTGCCCCTCTTTCCAAGACTCTTGCATTTACCTCCCTAACAACCCCATCCATAAACAAATTAAACAACCATGGAGACATCACACACCCCTGCCGCAAACCTACATTCACTGAGAACCAATCACTTTCCTCTCTTCCTACACGTACACATGCCTTACATCCTCGATAAAAACTTTTCACTGCTTCTAACAACTTGCCTCCCACACCATATATTCTTAATACCTTCCACAGAGCATCTCTATCAACTCTATCATATGCCTTCTCCAGATCCATAAATGCTACATACAAATCCATTTGCTTTTCTAAGTATTTCTCACATACATTCTTCAAAGCAAACACCTGATCCACACATCCTCTACCACTTCTGAAACCACACTGCTCTTCCCCAATCTGATGCTCTGTACATGCCTTCACCCTCTCAATCAATACCCTCCCATATAATTTACCAGGAATACTCAACAAACTTATACCTCTGTAATTTGAGCACTCACTCTTATCCCCTTTGCCTTTGTACAATGGCACTATGCACGCATTCCGCCAATCCTCAGGCACCTCACCATGAGTCATACATACATTAAATAACCTTACCAACCAGTCAACAATACAGTCACCCCCTTTTTTAATAAATTCCACTGCAATACCATCCAAACCTGCTGCCTTGCCGGCTTTCATCTTCCGCAAAGCTTTTACTACCTCTTCTCTGTTTACCAAATCATTTTCCCTAACCCTCTCACTTTGCACACCACCTCGACCCAAACACCCTATATCTGCCACTCTGTCATCAGACACATTCAACAAACCTTCAAAATACTCATTCCATCTCCTTCTCACATCACCACTACTTGTTATCACCTCCCCATTTACGCCCTTCACTGAAGTTCCCATTTGCTCCCTTGTCTTACGCACCCTATTTACCTCCTTCCAGAACATCTTTTTATTCTCCCTAAAATTTACTGATAGTCTCTCACCCCAACTCTCATTTGCCCTTTTTTTCACCTCTTGCACCTTTCTCTTGACCTCCTGTCTCTTTCTTTTATACTTCTCCCACTCAATTGCATTTTTTCCCTGCAAAAATCGTCCAAATGCCTCTCTCTTCTCTTTCACTAATACTCTTACTTCTTCATCCCACCACTCACTACCCTTTCTAAACAGCCCACCTCCCACTCTTCTCATGCCACAAGCATCTTTTGCGCAATCCATCACTGATTCCCTAAATACATCCCATTCCTCCCCCACTCCCCTTACTTCCATTGTTCTCACCTTTTTCCATTCTGTACACAGTCTCTCCTGATACTTCTTCACACAGGTCTCCTTCCCAAGCTCACTTACTCTCACCACCTTCTTCACCCCAACATTCACTCTTCTTTTCTGAAAACCCATACTAATCTTCACCTTAGCCTCCACAAGATAATGATCAGACATCCCTCCAGTTGCACCTCTCAGCACACTGACATCCAAAAGTCTCTCTTTCGCACGCCTGTCAATTAACACGTAATCCAATAACGCTCTCTGGCCATCTCTCCTACTTACATAAGTATACTTATGTATATCTCGCTTTTTAAACCAGGTATTCCCAATCATCAGTCCTTTTTCAGCACATAAATCTACAAGCTCTTCACCATTTCCATTTACAACACTGAACACCCCATGCATACCAATTATTCCCTCAACTGCCACATTACTCACCTTTGCATTCAAATCACCCATCACTATAACCCGGTCTCGTGCATCAAAACCGCTAACACACTCATTTAGCTGCTCCCAAAACACTTGCCTCTCATGATCTTTCTTCTCATGCCCAGGTGCATATGCACCAATAATCACCCACCTCTCTCCATCAACTTTCAATTTTACCCATATTAATCGAGAATTTACTTTCTTACATTCTATCACATACTCCCACAACTCCTGTTTCAGGAGTATTGCTACTCCTTCCCTTGCTCTTGTCCTCTCACTAACCCCTGACTTCACTCCCCAGACATTTCCAAACCACTCATCCCCTTTACCTTTGAGCTTCGTTTCACTCAGAGCCAAAACATCCAGGTTCCTTTCCTCAAACATACTACCTATCTCTCCTTTTTTCACATCTTGGTTACATCCACACACATTTAGGCACCCCACTCTGAGCCTTCGAGGAGGATGAGCACTCCCCGCGTGACTCCTTCTTCTGTTTCCCATTTTAGAAAGTTAATACAAGGAGGGGAGGATTTCCGGCCCCCCGCTCCCGTCCCCTCTAGTCGCTTTCTACGACACGCGAGGAATACGTGGGAAGTATTCTTTCACCCCTATCCCCAGGGATAATATACATATATATACACACACACACACACACACACACACACACACACACGCACACACACACACACACACACACACATACATATATATACATATGAAAAATGTAAGAAACAATTTAGAAAACAAACTTTTAGCTTGAAATGAATGAAAAAATGAACGTCACATAATGGTTCAACCTCTGGCTATGGTAAAGGAAATGTACAATTTATTCACACAAACGTCAATAGCAGTTCTCATCAATTTCACCACTGAATCAATAAGCTTCAATGTCTAAGCTACATTTTTCTCCAACTTCACTATTTTCTTGTCAAAACACCATGCATGAAAACTATCACTCCAGTAACACAACTATAAACATTTACTTCCCCTTTAAAAAGTTCTATCTATCTATCTATCTATCTATCTATTTATTTATTTATTTTGTTTTGTCGCTGTCTCCCGCGCCTGCGAGGTAGCGCAAGGAAACAGACGAAAGAAATAGCCCAACCCACCCCCACACACATGCACACACCCACACGTCCACACACGCAAACATACACACCCACACATCCCAACGTAGACACATATATACACACACAGACACACACATATACACACATGCACACAATTCACACTGTCTGCTCCTACTCACACCCATCGCCACCCCGCCACACACGGAATAACATCCCCCTCCCCCTTCATGTGCGCGAGGTAGCGCAAGGAAAAGACAACAAAGGCCCCATTCGTTCACACTCAGTCTCTAGCTGTCATGCAATAATGCCCGAAACCACAGCTCCCTTTCCACATCCAGGCCCCACAAAACTTACCATGGTTTACCCCAGACGCTTCACATGCAGTGATTCAATCCATTGACAACACGTCGACCCCGGTATACCACATCGATCCAATTCACTCTATTCCTTGCCCGCCTTTCACCCTCCTGCATGTTCAGGCCCCGATCACTCAAAATCTTTTTCACTCCATCTTTCCACCTCCAATTTGGTCTCCCACTTCTCCTCGTTCCCTCCACCTCCGACACATATATCCTCTTGGTCAATCTCTCCTCACTCATCCCCTCCATGTACCCAAACCATTTCAAAACACCCTCTTCTGCTCTCTCAACCACGCTCTTCTCATTTCCACACATCTCTCTTACCCTTACATTACTTACTCGATCAAACCACCTCACACCACACATTGTCCTCAAACATCTCATTTCCAGCACATCCACCCTCCTGCGCACTACTCTATCCATAGCCCACGCCTCGCAACCATACAACATTGTTGGAACCACTATTCCTTCAAACATACCCATTTCTGCTTTCCGAGATAATGTTCTCGACTTCCACATATTCTTCAAGGCTCCCAGGATTTTCGCCCCCTCCCCCATCCTATGATTTACTTCCGCTTCCATGGTTCCATCCGCTGCCAGATCCACTCCCAGATATCTAAACACTTTACTTCCTCCAGTTTTTCTCCATTCAAACTTACCTCCCAATTGACTTGACCCTCAACCATACTGTACCTAATAACCTTGCTCTTATTCACATTTACTCTTAACTTTCTTCTTTCACACACTTTACCAAACTCAGTCACCAGCTTCTGCAGTTTCTCACATGAATCAGCCACCAGCGCTGTATCATCAGCGAACAACAACTGATTCACTTCCCAAGCACTCTCATCCCCAACAGACTTCATACTTGCCCCTCTTTCCAAAATTCTTGCATTCACCTCCCTAACAACCCCATCCATAAACAAATTAAACAACCATGGAGACATCACACACCCCTGCCGCAAACCTACATTCACTGAGAACCAATCACTTTCCTCTTTTCCTACACGTACACATGCCTTACATCCTCGATAAAAACTTTTCACGGCTTCTAACAACTTGCCTCCCACACCATATATTCTTAGTACCTTCCACAGAGCATCTCTATCAACTCTATCATATGCCTTCTCCAGATCCATAAATGCTACATACAAATCCATTTGCTTTTCTAAGTATTTCTCACATACATTCTTCAAAGCAAACACCTGATCCACACATCCTCTACCACCTCTGAAACCACACTGCTCTTCCCCAATCTGATGCACTGTACATGCCTTCACCCTCTCAATCAATACCCTCCCATATAATTTACCAGGAATACTCAACAAACTTATACCTCTGTTTTCTTTCTTTCACATATATTTGCAATTCCCAGCATGTGCGAAGTAGCGTTATGAACAGAGGACTGAGCCTTAGAGGGAAATATCCTCCCTTCTCTGTTAACTTTTTTTTTTGGAAAATTGAAAAAGAAAAGAAAAAAAAATAACGGGAGGTTAGGATTTCCAGCACCCAATTCCTCTTCTCCCCATGCTTGTGGCATGAAAAGCGTGGGAGGAGAGTAGATTAGAAAGGGTAGTGAGTGGTGGGATGAAGAAGTAAGATTATTAGAGAAAGAGAAGAGAAAGGTATATGGACGATTTTTACAGGGAAATAATGCAAATGACTAGGAGATGTATAAATGAAAAAGGAAGAAGATCAAGAGAAAGGTGCAAAAAGCTAAAAAGAGGGCAAATGAGAGTTGGGTAAGAGAGTATCATTAAATTTTAGGGAGAGTAAAAAGATGTTTTGGAAGGAGGTAAATAAAGTGCGCAAGACAAGGGAACAAATGGGAACCTCAGTGAAGGGGGCTAATGGGAAGGTGATAACAAGTAGTGGTGATGTGAAAAGGAGATGGAGTGAGTATTTTGAAGGTTTCTTGAAAGTGATGACAAAGTGGCAGATATAGGGTGTTTTGGTCGAGGTGGTGTGCAAAGTGAGAAGGTTAGGGAGAATGATTTGGTAAACAGAGAAGAGGTAGTAAAAGCTTTGCGGACGACGAAAGCCGGCAAGGCAGCGGGTTTGGATGGTATTGCAGTAGAATTTATCAAAAAAGGGGGTGACTGTATTGTTGAATGGTTGGTAAGGTTATTTAATGTATGTATGACTCATAGTGAGATGCCTGAGGATTGGCGGAATGCTTGCATAGTGTCATTTTACAAAGGAAAAGGGGATAAAGGTGAGTGCTCAAATTACAGAGGTATAAGTTTGTTGAGTATTCATAGGAAATTATATAGGAGGGTATTGATTGAGAGGGTGAACATTATCTCGGAAAGCAAAAATGGGTATGTTTGAAGGAATAGTGGTTCCAACAACGTTACATGGTTGCAAGGCGTGGGCTATAGATAGAGTTGTGCGGAGGAGGGTGGATGTGCTGGAAATGAGATGTTAGGACAATATGTGGTGTTAGGCGGTTTGATCGAGTAAGTAATAATAGGGTAAGAGAGATGTGTAATAATAAAAAGAGTGTGGGTGAGAGAGCAGAAGAGGGTGTTTTGAAATGGTTTGGTCACATGGAGAGAATGAGTGACGAGAGATTGAAAAAGAGGATATATGTGTCAAGGTGGAGGGAACGAGGAGAAGTGGGAGACCAAATTGGAGGTGGAAAGATGAAGTGAAATAGATTTTGAATGATCGGGGCCAATACATGCAGGAGGATGAAAGGCGTGCAAGGAATAGAGTGAATTGGAACGATATGGTATACCGGGCTTGACTTGCTGGCAATGGATTGAACCGGGGCACGTAAAGCGTCTGGGGTAAACCATGGAAAGTTCTGTGGGGCCTAGAAATAGAAAGGGAGCTGTGGTTTCGGTGCATGACAGCTAGAGACTGAGTGTGAACGAATGTGGCCTTTGTTGTCTTTTCTTAGCGCTACCCCGTGCACATGCTGGGTGGTGATGGGAATGAATAAAGGCAGACAGTATGAATTATGTACATGTGTATATATGTATATTTCTGTGTGTGTATATATATGCAAACGTTGAGATGTATAGGTATGTATATTTGCGTGCGTGGACGTGTATGCATATATATATGTGTATGTGGGTGGGTTGGGCCATTCTTTCGTCTGTTTCCTTGCGCTACCTCGCTAATGCAGGAGACAGCGACAAAGCAAAATAGATAAAATGAATAGAATAATGTTTTCTTTCTTTCACATATATTTTCCATTCCCGCATGTGCGAGGTAGCGTTATAAACAAAGGACTAAGCCTTAGAGGGAATATCCTCACTCGGCTACCTTCTCTTTTACCTTTTTGTTTTTGAAAATCAAAAAAAAAAAAAGATAACGGGAAGGGAGGATTTCCAGCACCCGATTCCTCCCCTTTTAGTCGCCTTCTACGACAGGCAAGGAATACATGGGCAGTATTCTTTCTCCCCTATCCCCAGGGATAATATATATATAAGTTCCCAAGTGCACTTTCGTGTAATAATCACATCATCAGTGGAGACAAAAGAGAGAAATATAACAGTCAGTTGATATACATCGAAGAGACGAAGCTAGGACGCCATTTGGTTAACATGTGATTTTCCAAAACATACAACGAGCGTTCATAAACTTATCATTTTACAAATTCTATCAACAATAAAGCTATCTAATTTGTATAGACCATCAATAATATTAAGATTATAATTCTTTGTGTATTGAATGATAGAAGTTCAATGAGTTAATAACTGAGATGGCGTTATTCCAGTCAATACAATGATCATAGTTTTTAACTTGATTAAACAAGGCATTTGATTCATGTCCCGTTCTTATACTATATTCATGTTGCTTAAGCAACAGGCCCCACAGAACTTTCCATGGTTTACCCCAGACGCTTCACACGCATTGGGTCAATCCATTGACAGAACATCGACCCCGGTATACCACATCGTTCCAATTCACTCTATTCCTTGCATGCCTTTCATCTTCATGCATGTTCAGGCTGTGATCACTCAAAATCTTTTTCACTCTATCTTTCCACCTCCAATTTGGTCTCCCACTTCTCCTCGTTCCCTCCACCTCTGACACATATATCCTCTTCTTCAATCTTTCCTCACTCATTCTCTCCATGTGAAGAAAACCATTTCAAAACACCCTCTTCTGCTCTATCAACCACGCTCTTTTTATTACCACACATCTCTCTTACTCTGTTATTACTTACTCGATCATACCGCCTCACACCACATATTGTCCTCAAACATCTCATTTCCAGCACATCCACCCTCCTCCGCACAACTCTATCTATAGCCCACGCCTCGCAACCATATAACATTGTTGGAACCACTATTCCTTCAAACATACCCATTTTTGCTTTCCGAGATAATGGTCTCGACTTCCTTACATTCTTCAACGCTTCCAGAATTTTTGCCCCCTACCCCACCCTATGATTCACTTCCGCTTCCATGGTTCCATCCACTGCCAAATCCACTCACAGACATCTAACTTCAAACTTACCTCCCCATTGACTTGTCCCTCAACCCTACTGTACCTGATAATCTTGCTCTTATTCACATTTACTCTCAGCTTTCTTCTTTCACACACTTTACCAAACTCAGTCACCACCTTCTGCAGTTTCTCACACGAATCAGCCACCAAAGCTGTATCGTCAGCGAACAGCAACTGACTCACCTCCCAAGCTCCCTCATCCACAACTGACTGCATACTTGCTCCTCTCTCCAAAACTCTTGCATTCACCTCCCTAACAACCCCATCCATAAACAAATTAAACAACCATGGAGACATCACACACCCCTGCCGCAAACCAACATTTACTGAGAACCAATCACTTTTCTCTCTTCCTACGCGTACACAAGCCTTATATCCTCGATAAAAACTTTTCACTGCTTCTAACAACTTGCCCCCACACCATATATTCTTAATACCTTCCACAGAGCATCTCTATCAACTATATCATATGCCTTTTCCAGATCCATGAATGCTACAAACAAATCCATTTGCTTTTCTAAGTATTTCTCACATACATTCATCAGAGTAAACACCTGATCCACACATCCTCTACCACCTCTGAAATCACACTGCTCTTCCCCAATGTGATGCTCTGTACATGCCTTTACCCGCTCAATCAATACCCTTCCATATAGGTTCTCAGAATACTCAACAAACTTATACCTCTGTAATTTGAACACTCACCTTTATCTCCTTTGCCTTTGTACAATGACACTATGGAGGCATTCCTCCAATCCTCAGGCACCTCACCATGAGTCATACATGCATTAAATAACCTTACCAAACAGTGAACAATAAAGTCACGTTCTTTTTAAATAAATTCCACTGCAATACTATCCAAACCCGCTGCCTTGCCGGCTGTCATCTTCCGCACAGCTTTTAATTCCTCTTCTCTGTTTACCAAATCCCTCACTTTGCACACCACCACGACCAAAACACCTTATATCTGCCACTCTATTATCAGACACATTCAAAAAACCTACAAAATACTCACTCCATCTCCTCACATCACCACTACTTTTTATAACCTCCCCATTAGCTTCCTTCACTGAAGTTCCCATTTGTTCCCTTGTCTTACGCACTTTATTTACGTCCTTCCAAAACATCTTTTTATTCTCCAAAGAATTTTATGATACTCTCTCACCCCAACTCTCATTTGTCCTCTCTTTTCACCTCTTGCACCTTTCTCTTGGCCTCCTGCCTTTTTCTTTTATACTTCTCCCGGCCATTTGCATTATATCCCTGCAAAAATCGTCCAAATGCCTCTCTCTTATCTTTTACTAATAAACTTACTTTTTCATCCCACCACTCACTACCCTTTCTAATCTGCCGACCTCCCACGCTTCTCATGCCACAAGCATCTTTTGCGCAAACCATCATCCATCCCATACATCTCATTCCTCCTGCACTCCCCTTACGTCCTTAGTTCTCACCTTTTTCCATTCTGTACTCAGTCTCTCTTGGTACTTTCTCACACAAGTCTCCTTCACAAATTCATTTACTTTCACCACTCTTTTCACCCCAACATTCTCTCTTCTTTTCTAAAAACCTCTACAAATCTTCACCTTAGCCTCCACAAGATAATGATCAGACATCCCTTCAGTTGCACCTCTCAGCACATTAACATCCAAAAATCTCTCTTTCGCGCGAGGTAGCGCTAGGAAAAGACAACAAAGGCCACTTTCGTTCACATTCAGTCTCTAACTGTCATGTAATAATGCACCGACACCACAGCTCCCTTTCTATATCCAGGCCCCACAGAACTTTTCATGGTTTACATCAGACCCTTCACATGCCCTGGTTTAATACATTGACAGCCCGTCGACCCCGGTATACCACATCGTTCCAATTACTTCTACTTCTTGCACGCCTATCTCCCTCCTGTATGTTCAGGCCCCGATCGCCCAAAAACTTTTTCACTCCATCATTCCACCTCCAATTTGGTCTCCCCCTTCTCGTTTCCTCCATCTCTGACACATACATCCTCTTTGTCAACGTTTCCTCACTCATTTTCTTCATGTGACCAAACCATTTCAACGCACCCGCTTCTGCTCTCTCAACCACACTTTTTATTACCACACATCTCCTACCTTTTCATTACTTATTCGATCAAACTACCTTACACCACATATTGTCCTCAAACATTTCATTTCCAACACATCCACCCTCCTCCACATAGCCCTATCTATAGCCCTTTCCTTGTAACCATACAACAATGTTGGAACCATTATTCCTTCAAATATATCCATTTTTGCTCTCCGAGAAAACGTTCTCGCCTTCCACACATTGTTCAACCCTCCCAGAACCTTCGCTCTTCTCCCACCTAGTGCCTCACTTCCGTTTCCATGATTCCATCCGCTAAATCCCCTCCCAAGTATCTAAATCACTTCACTTCCTTCAGTTTTTCTCCATTCAAACTTACCTCCCAATTAACCTGTCCCTCAACTCTACTGATCCTAAAAACCTTGCTCTTATTCACATTTACTCTCAACTTTCTTCTTACACACACTTTACCAAACTCAGTCACCAACTTCTGCAGTTTCTTACCTGACTCAGCCATCAGCGCTCTATCATCAGCGAACAACAACTGACTCAATTCCCAAGCCCTCTCATCTAGGGCAGACTGCATACTTGGCCCTTTCTCCAAAACTCCTGCATTCACATCCTTAACTACCCCATCCATAAACAAATTAAACAACCTTGGAGACATCATGCACCCCTGCCTCAAACTGACATTCAGTATGAGCCAATCACTTTCCTCTCTTCCTACTCGTACACATGCCTTACATCCATTGTAAAAACTTTTCACTATTTCTAGCAGCTTACCTTCCGCACCATATACTCTCAATACGTTCCACAAAGCATGTCTATCCACCCAGTTTTCTGCCTTCTCAAGATCCACAAATGCCACATATTTAACTAGCTATTTTTCTGAGTATTTCTCAAACACATTCTTCAAAGCAAACACCTGATCTACACATCCTGTACCACTCATGAAATCACACTGCTCAACCCCAATCTGATACTCTGGACATGCCTTTACCCTCTCAATCAATACCCTCCCATGCAATTTCTCAGGAATACTCAACAAACGTATGCCCCTATAATTTGAACACTCACCTTTATCCCCCTTGCCTTTGTACAGTGGCACTATGCATGCATTCCTCCAATCCTCAGGCACTTCACCATGAGCCATACATACATTGAATATCCTTACCAACCAATCAACAACACAGTCACCCTCTTTTTTGATAAATTCCACTATAATATCTTCCAAACCCGCCGCCTTATCTACTTTCATCCTCAGCAAGGCTTTCATTACTTCTTCTCTTTTCATCAAACCATTTTTCCTGACCCTCTCACTTCGCACACCACCCGGACCATCTACATCTGCCACTCTGTCATCAAACACATTGAACAAATCTTCAAAATATTCACTCCATCTCCTTCTCACTTCATCACTACCTGTTATCTCCTCCCCACTTGCCTCCTTCACCGATGTTCCTATTTGTCCTCTCGTTTTACGCACTTTATTTACCTTCTTCCAAAATATCTTTTTAGTCTCCCTAAGATTTACTGATACTCTCACCCGATTTCTCATTTGCCCTCTTTTTCATCTCTTGCACCTTTCTCTTGACCTCCTTCCACTTTCTTTTATACATTTCCCATTCATTTTCACTTTCCTGCAAAAATCGTCCAAACGCTTCTTTCTTCTCTTTCACTAGCAATTTTACTTCTTCACCCCACCTCTCACTACCTTTCCCAACCTGCCCACCTCCTACCTTTCTCATGGCACATGCATCTTTTGCGCAAGCCATCACTGCTTTCCTAAATACATCCAATTCTTCCGCCACTCCCCTACGTCATTTACTCTAGCACTTTGCCATCATGTACTCAATCTCTCCTGGCAATTCCTCACACAAGTCTCCTTTCCAGTCTCACTTACTCTCACCACTCTCTTCCCCCCAACATTCTCTCTTCTTTTCTGAAAACCTCTAGAAATCTTCACCTTCGCCTCCACAAGATAATCATCAGACATCCCTCCAATTGCAACTCTCAGAACATTAATATCCAAAGGTCTCTCTTTTACACGGCCACAATTAACACGTAATTCAGTAACGCCCTCTGGCCATCTTTCCTACTCACATACGTATGCTTATATACATCTCTTTTTAAACTAGGTATTCCCAATCACCAGTCCTTTTTCAGCTCACAAGTCCACAAGCTCTTTACCATTTCCGTTCACAACACTGAACACCCCATGTACACCAATTATACCCATTATATATATATATATATATATATATATATATATATATATATATATATATATATATATATATATATATATATATATAATGGGTTATGTTTTTCATAAATGTACTGGAAAAGTTGAGGTCCAGATAAATATTTGGTCTGTCAAGGCTTTATTATGGCGGATGACCAACTACCTACCCTCATGTATCCAAGATATGGTTGTACTTTGTGTAATGAAGACTATTGAGAAACATCATAAGCCAATATTCCTGTTTCATGATAAGAGAAGTGGACCAGACAGTATGATACAGTGGTTATATTGATGAAAACTACTATTGACGTTTGTGTAAATAAATTATACATTTCCCTTTTCCATAGCCAGAGGTTGAACCATTATGTGACATTCATTTTTCATTTCATTTCAAGCTAGAAGTTTCAGTTTTCTAAATTATTTCTTACATTTTTTCATATGTATATATATGTGCATATGTGTATGTGAGCATATGTGCATGTGTATGTGTATATGTATGTATGTGTGTGTATATGTATGTATGTGTGTGCATATGTATGTATGTGTGTGTATATGTATATATATATATATATATATATATATATATATATATATATATATATATATATATATATATATATATATATATATATATATATATATATATATATATATATATATATGTATACATATATATATATATATATATATATATATATATATATATATATATATATATATATATATATATATATATATATATATATATATATACATATATATATATATATATATATATATATATTATTATTATTTTTTTATTATACTTTGTCGCTGTCTCCCGCGTTTGCGAGGTAGCGCAAGGAAACAGACGAAACAAATAGCCCAACCCCCCCCCATACACATGTATATACATACGTCCACACACGCAAATATACATACCTACACAGCTTTCCATGGTTTACCATAGCCGCTTCACAAGCCTTGATTCAATCCACTGACAGCACGTCAACCCCGGTATACCACATCGCTCCAATTCACTCTATTCCTTGCCCTCCTTTCACCCTCCTGCATGTTCAGGCCCCGATCACAGAAAATCTTTTTCACTCCATCTTTCCACCTCCAATTTGGTCTCCCTCTTCTCCTCGTTCCCTCCACCTCCGACACATATATCCTCTTGGTCAATCTTTCCTCACTCATTCTCTCCATGTGCCCAAACCACTTCAAAAAACCCTCTTCTGCTCTCAACCACGTTCTTTTTATTTCCACACATCTCTCTTACCCTTACGTTACTCACTCGATCAAACCACCTGACACCACACATTGTCCTCAAACATCTCATTTCCAGCACATCCACCCTCCTGCGCACAACTCTATCCATAGCCCACGACTCGCAACCATACAACATTGTTGGAACCACTATTCCTTCAAACATAACCATTTTTGCTTTCCGAGATAATGTTCTCGACTTCCACACATTCTTCAAGGCCCCCAGAATTTTCGCCCCCTCCCCCACCCTATGATCCACTTCCGCTTCCATGGTTCCATCCGCTGCCAGATCCACTCCCAGATATCTAAAACACTTCACTTCCTCCAGTTTTTCTCCATTTAAACTCACCTCCCATATATATATATATATATATATATATATATATATATATGTATATATATGGTTGAGAGAGCAGAAGAGGGTGTTTTGAAATGGTTTGGGCACATGGAGAGAATGAGTGAGGAAAGATTGACCAAGAGGATATATGTGTCATAGGTGTAGGGAACGAGGAGAAGTGGGAGACCAAATTGGAGGTGGAAAGATGGAGTGAAAAAGATTTTGTGTGATCGGGGCCTGAACATGCAGGAGGGTGAAAGGAGGGCAAGGAATAGAGTGAATTGGATCGATGTGGTATACCGGGGTTGACGTGCTGTCAGTGGATTGAATCAGGGCATGTGAAGCGTCTGGGGTAAACCATGGAAAGCTGTGTAGGTATGTATATTTGCGTGTGTGGACGTATGTATATACATTTGTATGGGGGTGGGTTGGGCCATTTCTTTAGTCTGTTTCATTGCGCTACCTCGCAAACGCGGGAGACAGCGACAAAGCAAAAAAGAAAAAAAAATATATATGTATATTATCCCTGGGGATAGGGGTGAAAGAATACTTCCCACGCATTCCCCGCGTGTCGTAGGAGGCGACTAGAGGGGACGGGAGCGCGGGGCCAGAAATCCTCCCCTGCTTGTATTTTTAACTTTCTAAAATGGGAAACAGAAGAAGGAGTCACGCGGGGAGTGCTCATCCTCCTCGAAGGCTCAGACTGGGGTGTCTAAATGTGTGTGGATGTAACCAAGTTGCGAAAAAAGGAGAGATAGGTAGTATGTTTGAGGAAAGGAACCTGGATGTTTTGTCTCTGAGTGAAACGAAGCTCAAGGGTAAAGGGGAAGAGTGGTTTGGGAATGCCTTGGGAGTAAAGTCAGGGGTTAGTGAGAGGACAAGAGCAAGGGAAGGAATAGCAGTACTCTTGAAACAGGAGTTGTGGGAGTATGTGATAGAATGTAAGAAAGTAAATTCTCGATTGATATGGGTAAAACTGAAAGTTGATGGAGAGAGATGGGTGATTATTGGTGCATATGCACCTGGGCATGAGAAGAAAGATCATGAGAGGCAAGTTTTTTTGGGAGCAGCTGAATGAGTGTGTTAGTGGTTTTGATGCACGAGACCGGGTTATAGTGATGGGTGATTTGAATGCAAAGGTGAGTAATGTGGCAGTTGAGGGAATAATTGGTATACATAGGGTGTTCAGTGTTGTAAATGGAAATGGTGAAGATCTTGTAGATTTATGTGCTGAAAAAGGACTGGTGATTGGGAATACCTGGTTTAAAAAGCGAGATATACATAAGTATACGTATGTAAGTAGGAGAGATGGCCAGAGAGTGTTATTGGATTACGTGTTAATTGACAGGCGCGCGAAAGAGAGACTTTTGGATGTTAATGTGCTGAGAATTGCAACTGGAGGGATGTCTGATCATTATCTTGTGGAGGCTAAGGTGAAGATTTGTTTGGGTTTTCAGTAAAGAAGAGTGAATGTTGGGGTAAAGAGGGTGGTTAGAGTAAGTGAGCTTGGGAAGGAGACTTGTGTGTGGAAGTACCAGGAGAGACTGAGTACAGAATGGAAAAAGGTGAGAACAATAGAAGTAAGGGGAGTGGGGGAGGAATGGGATGTATTTAGGGAATCAGTGATGGATTGCGCAAAAGATGCATGTGGCATGAGAAGAGTGGGAGGTGGGTTGATTAGAAAGGGTAGTGAGTGGTGGGATGAAGAAGTAAGATTATTAGTGAAAGAGAAGAGAGAGGCATTTGGACGATTTTTCCAGGGAAAAAATGCAATTGAGTGGGAGATGTATAAAAGAAAGAGACAGGAGGTCAAGAGAAAGGTGCAAGAGGTGAAAAAGAGGGAAATATGAGTTGGGGTGAGAGAGTATCATTAAATTTTAGGGAGAATAAAAAGATGTTCTGGAAGGAGGTAAATGACAAGGGAGCAAATGGGAACTTCAGTGAAGGGCACAAATGGGGAGGTGATAACAAGTAGTGGTGATGTGAGAAGGAGGTGGAGTGAGTATTTTGAAGGTTTGTTGAATGTGTTTGATGATAGAGTGGCAGATATAGGGTGTTTTGGTCGAGGTGGTGTGCAAAGTGAGAGGGTTAGGGAAAATGATTTGGTAAACAAAGAAGAGGTAGTAAAAGCTTTGCGGAAGATGAAAGCCGGCAAGGCAGCAGGTTTGGATGGTATTGCAGTGGAATCTATTAAAAAAGGGGGTGACTGTATTGTTGATTGGTTGGTAAGGTTATTTAATGTATGTATGACTCATGGTGAGGTGCCTGAAGTTTAGCGGAATGTTGCATAGTGCCATTGTAAAAAGGCAAAGGGGATAAGAGTGAGTGCTCAAATTACAGAGGTATAAGTTTGTTGAGTATTCCTGGTAAATTATATGGGAGGGTATTCATTGAGAGGGTGAAGGCATGTACAGAGCATCAGATTGGGGAAGAGCAGTGTGGTTTCAGAGGTGGTAGAGGATGTGTGGATCAGGTGTTTGCTTTGAAGAATGTATGTGAGAAATACTTAGAAAAGCAAATGGATTTGTATGTAGCATTTATGGATCTGGAGAAGGCATATGATAGATTTGATAGAGATGCTCTGTGGAAGGTATTAAGAATATATGGTGTGGGAGGCAAGTTGTTAGAAGCAGTGAAAAGTTTTTATCGAGGATGTAAGGCATATGTACGTGTAGGAAGAGAGGAAAGTGATTGGTTCTCAGTGAATGTAGGTTTGCGGCAGGGGTGTGTGATGTCTCCATGGTTGTTTAATTTGTTTATGGAGGGGGTTGTTAGAGATGTGAATGCAAGAGTTTTGGAAAGAGGTGCAAGTATGAAGTCTGTCGTGGATGAGAGGGCTTGGGAAGTGAGTCAGTTGTTGTTCGCTGATGATACAGCGCTGGTGGCTGATTTATGTGAGAAACTGCAGAAGCTGGTGACTGAGTTTGGTAAAGTGTGTGAAAGAAGAAAGTTAAGAGTAAATGTGAATAAGAGCAAGGTTATTAGGTACAGTAGGGTTGAGGGTCAAGTCAATTGGGAGGTAAGTTTGAATGGAGAAAAACTGGAGGAAGTAAAGTGTTTTAGATATCTGGGAGTGGATCTGGCAGCGGATGGAACCATGGAAGCGAAAGTGAATCATAGGGTGGGAGAGGGGGCGAAAATCCTGGGAGCCTTGAAGAATGTGTAGAAGTCGAGAACATTATCTCGGAAAGCAAAAATGGGTATGTTTGAAGGAATAGTGGGTCCAACAATGTTGTATGGTTGCGAGGCGTGGGCTATGGATAGAGTTGTGCGCAGGAGGGTGGATGTGCTGAAAATGAGATGTTTGAGGACAATGTGTGGTGTGAGGTGGTTCGATCGATTAAGTAATGTAAGAGTAAGAGAGACGTGTGGAAATAAAAAGAGCGTGGTTGAGAGAGCAGAAGAGGGTGTTTTGAAATAGTTTGGACACATGGAGAGAATGAGTGAGGAAAGATTGACCAAGAGGATATATGTGTCGGAGGTGTAGGGAACGAGGAGAAGAGGGAGACCAAATTGGAGATGGAGAGATAGAGTGAAAAAGATTTTCTGTGATCGGGGCCTGAACCTGCAGGAGGGTGAACGGAGGGCAAGGAATAAAGTGAATTGGATCGATGCGATATGCCGGGGTTGACGTGCTGTCAGTGGATTGAATCAGGGCATGTGAAGCGTCTGGGGTAACTCATGGAAAGTTGTGGGCGCCTGGATGTGGAAAGGGAGCTGTTGTTTCGGGCATTATTGCATGACAGCTAGAGACTGAGTGTGAACGAATGGGGCCTTTGTTGTCTTTTCCTAGTGCTACCTCGCACGCCTGAGGGGGGAGGGGGATGGTATTCCATGTGTGGCGAGGTGGCGATGGGAATGAATAAAGGCAGACAGTGTGAATTGTGTGCATGGGTATATATGTATGTGTCTGTGTGTGTATATATATGTGTACATTGAGATGTATAGGTATGTATATTTGCGTGTGTGGACGTGCATGTATATTCATTGTGTATGGGTGTGGGTTGGGCCATTTCTTTTGTCTGTCTCCTTGCGCTACCTCGCAAACGCGGGAGACAGAGACAAAGCAAAATTAATGAATATAATATATATATATATATATATATATATATATATATATATATATATATATATATATATATATATATATATATATATATATATATATATATGTATATATATATATATATATATATATATATATATATATATATATATATATATATATATATATATATATATATATATATATATATATATATATATATATATATATATATATATATATATATATATATATATACATATATATATATATATATATATATATATATATATATATATATATATATATATATATATATATATATATATATATATATATGTATATATGCAAATAAAGTGCATGTGAACGCGCACCTTTATAGAACATACAAACCTCCAACAGCCAGGATCGAGCCCGGGACCCTTGTGACACAGGCGGGAATGCTACCGCTAGGCTATGGACCTAGCCAATAGCCTAAAGGTAGCATTCCCGCCTGCGGCACAGGGGTCCCGGGTTCGATCCTGGCTCTTAGAAGTTTGTATGATATATATATATATATATATATATATATATATATATATATTATCCCTAGGGATAGGGGAGAAAGAATACTTCTCACGTATTCCCTGCGTGTCATAGAAGGCGACTAAAAGGGGAGGGAGCGGGAGGCTGGAAATCCTCCCCTCTTGTTTTTTTTTAATTTTCCAAAAGAAGGAACAGAGAAGGGGGCCAGTTGAGGGTATTCCCTCAAAGGCCCAGTCCTCTGTTCTTAACGCTGCCTCGCTAATGCGGGAAATGGCGAATAGTTTGAAAAAAAAAAAAAACAGGTGGGCTGTTTAGAAAGGGTAGTGAGTGGTGGGATGAAGAAGTAAGAGTATTAGTGAAAGAGAAGAGAGAGGCATTTGGACGATTTTTGCAGGGAAAAAATGCAATTGAGTGGGAGAAGTATAAAAGAAAGAGACAGGAGGTCAAGAGAAAGGTGCAAGAGGTGAAAAAAAGGGCAAATGAGAGTTGGGGTGAGAGACTATCAGTAAATTTTAGGGAGAATAAAAAGATGTTCTGGAAGGAGGTAAATAGGGTGCGTAAGACAAGGGAGCAAATGGGAACTTCAGTGAAGGGCGTAAATGGGGAGGTGATAACAAGTAGCGGTGATGTGAGAAGGAGATGGAATGAGTATTTTGAAGGTTTGTTGAATGTGTCTGATGACAGAGTGGCAGATATAGGGTGTTTTGGTCGAGGTGGTGTGCAAAGTGAGAGGGTTAGGGAAAATGATTTGATAAACAGAGAAGAGGTAGTAAAAGCTTTGCGGAAGATGAAAGCCGGCAAGGCAGCAGGTTTGGATGGTATTGCAGTGGAATTTATTAAGAAAGGGGGTGACTGTATTGTTGACTGGTTGGTAAGGTTATTTAATGTATGTATGACTCATGGTGAGGTGCCTGAGGATTGGCGGAATGCGTGCATAGTGCCATTGTACAAAGGCAAAGGGGATAAGAGTGAGTGCTCAAATTACAGAGGTATAAGTTTGTTGAGTATTCCTGGTAAATTATATGGGAGGGTATTGATTGAGAGGGTGAAGGCATGTACAGAGCATCAGATTGGGGAAGAGCAGTGCGGTTTCAGAAGTGGTAGAGGATGTGTGGATCAGGTGTTTGCTTTGAAGAATGTATGTGAGAAATACTTAGAAAAGCAAATGGATTTGTATGTAGCATTTATGGATCTGGAGAAGGCATATGATAGAGTTGATAGAGATGCTCTGTGGAAGGTATTAAGAATATATGGTGTGGGAGGCAAGTTGTTAGAAGCAGTGAAAAGTTTTTATCGAGGATGTAAGGCATGTGTACGTGTAGGAAGAGAGGAAAGTGATTGGTTCTCAGTGAATGTAGGTTTGCGGCAGGGGTGTGTGATGTCTCCATGGTTGTTTAATTTGTTTATGGATGGGGTTGTAAAGGAGGTAAATGCAAGAGTCCTGGAAAGAGGGGCAAGTATGAAGTCTGTTGGGGATGAGAGAGCTTGGGAAGTGAGTCAATTGTTGTTCGCTGATGATACAGCGCTGGTGGCTGATTCATGTGAGAAACTGCAGAAGCTGGTGACTGAGTTTGGTAAAGTGTGTGGAAGAAGAAAGTTGAGAGTAAATGTGAATAAGAGCAAGGTTATTAGGTACAGTAGGGGTGAGGGTCAAGTCAATTGGGAGGTGAGTTTGAATGGAGAAAAACTGGAGGAAGTGAAGTGTTTTAGATATCTGGGAGTGGATCTGTCAGCGGATGGAACCATGGAAGCGGAAGTGGATCATAGGGTGGGGGAGGGGGCGAAAATTTTGGGAGCCTTGAAAAATGTGTGGAAGTCGAGAACATTATCTCGGAAAGCAAAAATGGGTATGTTTGAGGGAATAGTGGTTCCAACAATGCTGTATGGTTGCGAGGCGTGGGCTATGGATAGAGATGTGCGCAGGAGGATGGATGTGCTGGAAATGAGATGTTTGAGGACAATGTGTGGTGTGAGGTGGTTTGATCGAGTAAGTAACGTAAGGGTAAGAGAGATGTGTGGAAATAAAAAGAGCGTGGTCGAGAGAGCAGAAGAGGGTGTTTTGAAATGGTTTGGGCACATGGAGAGAATGAGTGAGGAGAGATTGACCAAGAGGATATATGTGTCGGAGGTGGAGGGAACGAGGAGAAGAGGGAGACCAAATTGGAGGTGGAAAGATGGAGTGAAAAAGATTTTGTGTGATCGGGGCCTGAACATGCAGGAGGGTGAAAGGAGGGCAAGAAATAGAGTGAATTGGAGTCATGTGGTATACAGGGGTTGACGTGCTGTCAGTGGATTGAAGCAAGGCATGTGAAGCGTCTGGGGTAAACCATGGAAAGCTGTGTAGGTATGTATATTTGCGTGTCTGGACGTGTGTATGTACATGTGTATGGGGGGGGGGGGTTGGGCCATTTCTTTCGTCTGTTTCCTTGCGCTACCTCGCAAACGCGGGAGACAGCGACAAAGTATAAAAAAAAAAAAAAAAAAAAAAAAAAAAAATATATATATAAATATCTTTCATACTATTCGCCATTTCCCGCGTTAGCAAGGTAGCGTTAAGAACAGAGGACTGGGCCTCTGAGGGAATATCCTCACCTGGCCTCGTTCTCTGTTCCTTCTTTTGGAAAATTAAAAAAAACGAAAGGGGAAGATTTCCACCCCCCCGCTCCCTCCCCTTTTAGTCGCCTTCTACGACACGCAGGGAATACGTGGGAGGTATTCTTTCTCCCCTATCCCCAGGGATAATATATATATATATATATATATATATATATATATATATATATATATATATATATATATATATATATATATATATATATATATATATATATATATATATATATATATATATATATATATATATATATATATATATATATAATATGCGATATTCATACTTGAAAAGGTCACAGTGGTGTGCATGATCCAGTATGTGCAAAAAACAAAGGAAAATGAAACACAATTAATTTCCAAGTGCACTTTCGTCATGGGAGATACACGTAAGAGACGTGGCTTAGACGCCATTGGCAAATCGGCGTTGCCGGATTTTGGTGTTCGGGTTGGTGTGTTCGGGTCTGGCTTGATGCCTGTCATAAATTTTCTTTTCATCTGGACAAGCATGGGAATTGATTACAAATTTTGCCCACAAAAAAGCTATCTAATTTGTATAGACCTTCACCAGTATTAATATTATATTTTTTGTGTGTTTAACAATGGAAGATTCAATGATATTTCTCGTGGTAAAGCATTTACAATTAATAATTGAATAGGTATTACTTCAGTCAATACAACGGCTATAGGCTATAGCATGATTAAACTAAGCATTTGATTGTTGCTCTGATCTTATCCTATATTTAAGTTGCTTAAGTCTAACTTGTAAAGATCTCCTCACATACCATATTGTCCTCAAAAATCTAATTACCAACACACGAGATCTCTTCCGCACATCCCTATCCGTAGCCCATGCCTTGAATCCACAAAATATTCTTAGAAATGCCATTCCTTCAAACATACTCACTTTTGCCCACTCAGATAACGTTCTCTCTTTCTACACACTCAATATTGCTCCCAGAACGACCCCCCCCCCCCCCCCCCCCACCTCTCCCCTACCCTATGACTCACTGCATACTCGCCCTTCTCTCCAAGACTTTTGCATTTACTTCCCTCACCACCCTATACCTAAACAAACTAAACCACTATCATGACATTACACACCCCTGCCACAGACAAACATTCACTTGGATCCATTCACTCTCTTCTCATCCTACTCGTACACGCGCCTTATAATCTTTATAAAAAAACTTCTCACTGCTTCTAGCAGCTTACCTCTCAAACCACATATTCTTAAGACCTTCCACGAAGCATCTCTATCAATTCTATCAAATACCTTCTCCGGATCTATAAATGCCACATACAAATCCACATGTTTTCTTTAGTATTTCTTAATCATATCCTTCAAAGAAAACACCTGATCCTCTAGCAAGCACCTGATCCTCAAGCAAGCACCACAGACTGCACCATATCTGAAACCACACTGTTCCTCCCCAGACTGATGCTGTGTACATGCTTTCATCGTATCAATCAATGCCCTCCCATACAATTTACCACTGACACCACGTTTACCTCCCGTGCTTTTATACACTGGCACAATAAATACATTCCATCAGTCCTCAGGCACTTTCCAATGATCCATACACATTGTGAATGTCCTTACCAACCTTACGACAGTCACACGTTTTCTTTATAAATTCAACTGTAATACCATCCTTAACAGCCACCTTGCCGCATCTAATCTAATCTAAAGTTTTCATCACCACATATCTCTTCACCAAACCACTATTCATGACTCTCTCAACGTACCATCCCGACGACAACGAAACGGAAAACATGAAGCGTCAAGAGCTCTTATATAATTGCAATATTAGGACCGAATTCAGATAAAGTGAACCAAAATATACTATACCAGTAGCCACTGGGCGGGACCGGCATGTGAATATAGAAATAGATGAAGGGATGGGACAGGTCACACTCGCTGACTTCACCTTTCTCGAGTTACAAACTCGGGTTAACCTATGCAATTGTTATATTATACTCGGGTTTTCTTTATCTGCACTCATTACTGACGATGAAATGCGAAAGCGCTTGTCACTTTTTATTTTCTATTTCATCGTGGATTAAACCCCTCCCCCACACACACATATCATATATATAGATATGAATATAAATATGAATATGTCCTCACCTGGCCCCCTTCTCTGTTCCTTCTTTTGGAGGATTAAAAAAAACGAGAGAGGAGGGTTTCCATCCCCCCGCTCCCATATATATATATATATATATATATATATATATATATATATATATATATATATATATATATATATATATATATATATATATATATATATATATATATATATATATATATATATATATATATATATATATATATATATATATATATATATATATATATATATATATATATATATATATGTATATATATGGGTTGATTAGAAAGGGTAGTGAGTGGTGGGATGAAGAAGTAAGAGTATTAGTGAAAGAGAAGAGAGAGGCATTTGGACGTTTTTTGCAGGGAAAAAATGCAATTGAGTGGGAGATGTATAAAAGAGACAGGAGGTCAAGAGAAAGGTGCAAGAGGTGAAAAAAAGGGCAAATGAGAGTTGGGGTGAGAGAGTATCATTAAATTTTAGGGAGAATAAAAAGATGTTCTGGAGGGAGGTAAATAAAGTGCGTAAGACAAGGGAGCAAATGGGAACTTCAGTGAAGGGCGCAAATGGGGAGGTGATAACAAGTAGTGGTGATGTGAGAAGGAGATGGAGTGAGTATTTTGAAGGTTTGTTGAATGTGTTTGATGATAGAGTGGCAGATATAGGGTGTTTTGGTCGAGGTGGTGTGCAAAGTGAGAGGGTTAGGGAAAATGATTTGGTAAACAGAGAAGAGGTAGTAAAAGCTTTGCGGAAGATGAAAGCCGGCAAGGCAGCAGGTTTGGATGGTATTGCAGTGGAATTTATTAAAAAAGGGGGTGACTGCATTGTTGGCTGGTTGGTAAGGTTATTTAATGTATGTAAGACTCATGGTGAGGTGCCTGAGGATTGGCGGAATGCGTGCATAGTGCCATTGTACAAAGGCAAAGGGGATAAGAGTGAGTGCTCAAATTACAGAGGTATAAGTTTGTTGAGAATTCCTGGTAAATTATATGGGAGGGTATTGATTGAGAGAGTGAAGGCATGTACAGAGCATCAGATTGGGGAAGAGCAGTGTGATTTCAGAAGTGGTAGAGGATGTGTGGATCAGGTGTTTGCTTTGAAGAATGTATGTGAGAAATACTTAGAAAAGCAAATGGATTTGTATGTAGCATTTATGGATCTGGAGAAGGCATATGATAGAGTTGATAGAGATGCTCTGTGGAAGGTATTAAGAATATATGGTGTGGGAGGCAAGTTGTTAGAAGCAGTGAAAAGTTTTTATCGAGGATGTAAGGCATGTGTACGTATAGGAAGAGAGGAGAGTGATTGGTTCTCAGTGAATGTAGGTTTGCGGCAGGGGTGTGTGATGTCTCCATAGTTGTTTAATTTGTTTATGGATGGGGTTGTTAGGGAGGTGAATGCAAGAGTTTTGGAAAGAGGGGCAAGTATGAAGTCTGTCGTGGATGAGAGAGCTTGGGAAGTGAGTCAGTTGTTGTTCGCTGATGATACAGCGCTGGTGGCTGATTCATGTGAGAAACTGCAGAAGCTGGTGACTGAGTTTGGTAAAGTGTGTGAAAGAAGAAAGTTAAGAGTAAATGTGAATAAAAGCAAGGTTATTAGGTACAGTAGGGTTGAGGGTCAAGTCAATTGGGAGGTGAGTTTGAATGGAGAAAAACTGGAGGAAGTGAAGTGTTTTAGATATATGGGAGTGGATCTGGCAGCGGATGGAACCATGGAAGCGGAAGTGGATCATAGGGTGGGGGAGGGGGCGAAAATTCTGGGAGCCTTGAAGTATGTATGGAAGTCGAGAAAATTATCTCGAAAAGCAAAAATGTGTATGTTTGAAGGAATAGTGGTTCCAACAATGTTGTATGGTTGCGAGGCGTGGGCTATGGATAGAGTGGTGCGCAGGAGGATGGATGTGCTGGAAATGAGATGTTTGAGGACAATGTGTGGTGTGAGGTGGTTTGATCGAGTAAGTAACGTAAGGGTAAGAGAGATGTGTGGAAATAAAAAGAGCGTGGTTGAGAGAGCAGAAGAGGGTGTTTTGAAATGGTTTGGGCACATGGAGAGGATGAGTGAGGAAAGATTGACCAAGAGGATATATGTGTCGGAGGTGGAGGGAACGACGAGAAGAGGGAGACCAAATTGGATGTGGAAAGATGGAGTGAAGAAGATTTTCTGTGATCGGGGCCTGAACATGCGGGAGGGTGAAAGGTGAGCAAGGAATAGAGTGAATTCGAGCGATGTGGTATACCTGGGTTGACATGCTGTTAGTGGATTGAATCAGGGCATGTGAAGCGTCTGGGGTAAACCATGGAAAGCTGTGTAGGTATGTATATTTGCGTGTGTGGACGTATGTATATACATGTGTATGGGGGTGAGTTGGGCCATTTCTTTCGTCTCTTTCCTTGCGCTACCTCGCAAACGCGGGAGACAGCGACAAAAAAAAAGAAAAATATATATATATATATATATATATATATATATATATATATATATATATATATATATATATACACACACACATGTATATCTATTCATTTATTTTGCTTTGTCGCTGTCTCCCGAGTTTGCGAGCAAGCGCAAGGAAACAGACGAAAGAAATGGCCCAACCCACCCCCATACACAATGTATATACATACACGTCCACACACGCAAATATACATACCTATACATCTCAATGTACACATATATATACACACACAGACATATACATATATACACATGTACACAATTCACACTGTCTGCCTTTTATTCATTCCCATCGCCACCTCGCCACACATGGAATAACATCCCCCTCCCCCCTCATGTGTGCGAGGTAGCGCAAGGAAAAGACAACAAAGGCCCCTTTCGTCCACACTCAGTCTCTAGCTGTCATGCAATAATGCCCGAAACCACAGCTCCTTTTACACATCCAGGCCCCACAGAACTTTCCATGGTTTACCCCAGACGCTTCGCATGCCCTGATTCAATCCATTGACGGCACGTCGACCCCGGTATACCACATCGATCCAATTCACACTATTCCTTGCCCGCCGTTCACCCTCCTGCATGCTCAGGCCCCGATCACTCAAAATGTTTTTCACTCCATCTTTCCACCTCCAATTTGGTCTCCCACTTCTCCTCGTTCCCTACACCTCCGACATATATATCCTCTTGGTCAATCTTTCCTCACTAATCCTCTCCATGTGCCCAAACCATTTCAAAACACCCTCTTCTGCTCTCTCAACCACGCTCTTCTCATTTCCACACATCTCTCTTACACTTACATTACTTACTCGATCAAACCACCTCACACAACATATTGTCCTCAAACATCTCATTTCCAGCACATCCACCCTCCTGCGCACTACTCTATCCATAGCCCACGCCTCGCAACCATACAACATTGTTGGAACCACTATTCCTTCAAACATAGCCATTTTTGCTTTCGGAGATAATGTTCTCGACTTCCACATATTCTTCAAGGCTCCCAGGATTTTCGCCCCCTCTCCACCCTATGATTCACTTCCGCTTCCATGGTTCCATCCGCTGCCAGATCCACTTCCAGATATCTAAAACACTTTACTTCCTCCGTTTTTTCTCCATTCAAACTTACCTCCCAATTGACTTGACCCCCAACCCTGCTGTATCTAATAACCTTGCTCCTATTCACATTTACTCTTAACTTTCTTTCAAACACTTTACCAAACTCAGTCACCAGCTTCTGTAGTTTCTCACATGAGTGAGCCACCAGCGCTGTATCATCAGCGAACAACAACTGACTCACTTCCCAAGCTCTCTCATCCCCAACAGACAGCATACGTGCTCCTCTTTCCAAAACTCTTGCATTCACCTCCCTAACAACCCCATCCATAAACAAATTAAACATCTATGGAGATATCACACACCCCTGCCGCAAACCTATATTCACTGAGAACCAATCACTTTCCTCTCTTCCTACACGTACACATGCCTTATATCCTCGATAAAAACTTTTCAATGCTTCTAACAACTTGCCACCCACACCATATATTCTTAGTACCTTCCACAGTGCATCTCTATCAAGTCTATCATATGCCTTCTCCAGATCCATAAATGCTACATACAAATCCATTTGCTTTTCTAAGTATTTCTCACATACATTCTTCAAAGCAAACACCTGATCCACACATCCTCTACCATTTCTGAAACCACTCTGCTCTTCCCCAGTCTGATGCTCTGTACATGCCTTCACCCTCTCAGTCAATACCCTCCCGTATATTTTACCAGGAATGCTCAACAAACTTATACCTCTGAAATTTGAGCACTCACTCTTATCTAGTTTGCCTTTATACCATGGCACTATGCAGTCATATATATATATATATATATATATATATATATATATATAGGTATACATGGGGTGTTCAGTGTTGTAAATGGAAATGGTGAAGAGCTTGTAGATTTATGTGCTGAAAAAGGACTGGTGAGTGGGAATACCTGGCTTAAAAAGCGATATATACATAAGTATACGTATGTAAGTAGGAGACATGGCCAGAGAGCGTTGTTGGATTACCTGTTTGTTAATTGACAGGCGCGCGAAAGAGAGACTTTTGGATGTTAATGTGCTGAGAGGTGCAACTGGAGGGATGTCTGATCATTATCTTGTGGAGGCTAAGGTGAAGATTTGTATGATTTTTCAGAAAAGAAGAGTGAATGTTGGGGTGAAGAGTGTGGTGAGAGTAAGTGAACTTGGGAAGGAGACTTGTGTGAGAAAGTACCAGTAGAGACTGAGTACGGAATGGAAAAAGGTGAGAACAATGGAAGTAAGGGGAGTGGGGGAGGAATGGGATGTATTTAGGGAATCAGTGATGGATTGTGCAAAAGATGCATGTGGCATGATAAGCGTGTGAGGTGGGTTGATTATAAAGGGCAGTGAGTGGTGGGATGAAGAAGTAAGATTATTAGTGAAAGAGAAGAAAGAGGCACTTGGTCGATTATTACAGGGAAAAATGCAATTGAGTGGGAGATGTATAAAAGAAAGAGAGAGGAGGTCAAGAGAAAGGTGCAACAGGTGAAAAAGAGGGCAAATGAGAGTTGGGGTGAGAGAGTATCATTAAATTTTAGGGAGAATAAAAAGATGTTCTGGAAGGAGGTAAATAAAGTGCGTAAGACAAGGGAGCAAATGGGAACTTCAGTGAAGGGCGCAAATGGGGAGGTGATAATAAGTAGTGGTGATGTGAGAAGGAGATGGAGTGAGAATTTTGAAGGTTTGTTGAATGTGTTTGATGATAGAGTGGCAGATATAGGGTGTTTTGGTCGAGGTGGTGTGCAAAGTGAGAGGGTTAGGGAAAATGATTTGGTAAACAGAGAAGAGGTAGTAAAAGCTTTGCGGAAGATGAAAGCCGGCAAGGCAGCAGGTTTGGATGGTATTGCAGTGGAATCTATTAAAAAAGGGGGTGACTTTATCATTGACTGGTTGGTAAGGTTATTCAATGTATGTATGACTCATGGTGAGGTGCCTGAGGATTGGCGGAATGCGTGCATAGTGCCATTGTACAAAGGCAAAGGGAATAAGAGTGAGTGCTCGAATTACAGAGGTATAAGTTTGTTGAGTATTCCGGGTAAATTATGTGGGAGGGTATTGATTGAGAGGGTGAAGGCATGTACAGAGCATCAGATTGGGGAAGAGCAGTGTGGTTTCAGAAGTGGTAGAGGATGTGTGGATCAGGTGTTTGCTTTGAAGAATGTATGTGAGAAATACTTAGAAAAGCAAATGGATTTCTATGTAGCATTTATGGATCCGGAGAAGGCATATGATAGAGTTGATAGAGTTTCTCTGTGGAAGGTATTAAGAATATATAGTGTGGGAGGCAAGTTGTTAGAGGCAGTGAAAAGTTTTTATCGAGGATGTAAGGCATGTGTACGTGTAGGAAGCGAGGAAAGTGATTGGTTCTCAGTGAATGTAGGTTTGCGGCAGGGGTGTGTGATGTCTCCATGGTTATTTAAATTGTTTATGGATGGGGTTGTTAGGGAGGTGAATTCAAGAGTTTTGGAAAGAGGGGCAAGTATGAAGTCTGTTGTGGATGAGAGAGCTTGGGAAGTGAGTCAGTTGTTGTTCGCTGATGATACACCGCTGGTGGCTGATTCATGTGAGAAACTGCAGAAGCTGGTGACTGAGTTTGGTAAAGTGTGTGGAAGAAGAAAGTTAAGAGTAAATGTGAATAAGAGCAAGGTTATTAGGTACAGTAGGGTTGAGGGTCAAGTCAATTGGGAGGTAAGTTTGAATGGAGAAAAACTGGAGGAGGTAAAGTGTTTTTGATATCTGGGGGTGGATCTGGCAGCGGATGGAACCATGGAAGCGAAAGTGAATCATAGGGTGGGAGAGGGGGCGAGAATCTTGGGAGCCTTGAAGAATGTTTGGAAGTCGAGAACATTATCTCGGAAAGCAAAAATGGGTATGTTTGAAGGAATAGTGGTTCCAACAATGTTGTATGGTTGCGAGGCGTGGGCTATGGATAGAGCTGTGCGCAGGAGGGTGGATTTGCTGGAAGTGAGATGTTTGAGGACAATATGTGGTGTGAGGTGGTTTGATCGTGTAAGTAATGTAAGGGTAAGAGAGATGTGTGGAAATAAAAAGAGCGTGGTTGAGAGAGCAGAAGAGGGTGTTTTGAAATGGTTTGGTCACATGGAGAGAATGAGTGAGAAAAGATTGACCAAGAGGATATATGTGTCGGAGGTGTAGGGAACGAGGAGAAGTGGGAGACCAAATTGGAGGTGGAAAGATGGAGTGAAAAAGATTTTGAGTGATCGGGGCCTGAACATGCAGGAGGGTGAACGGCGGGCAAGAAATAGTGTGAATTGGATCGATGTGGTATACTGAGGTTGATGTGCTGTCAATGGATTGAATCAGGGCATGTGAAGCGTCTGGGGTAAACCATGGAAACTTGTGTGGGGCCTGGAAGTGGAAAGGTAGCTGTTTCATTCCCATCGCCATATATTTATACACACACAGACACACATTATATACCCATGCACACAATTCACACTGTCTGCCTTTATTCATTCCCATCGCCACCTCGCCACACATGGAATACCTTCCCCCTCCCCTCTCATGTGTGCGAGGTATCGCTAGGATAAGACAACAAAGGCCCCATTCGTTCACACTCAGTCTCTAGCTGTCATGCAATAATGCCCGAAACCACTGCTGCCTTTCCACATCCAGGCCCCACAGAACTTTCCATGGTTTACCCCAGACACTTCATATGCTCTGGTTGAATCCATTGCCAGCACGTCGACTCCGGTATAGCACATCGTTCCAATTCACCCTATTCCTTGCACGCCTTTCATCCTCCTGTATGTTCAAGCCCAGATCACTCAGAATCTTTTTTCACTCCATCTTTCCACCTTCAATTTGGTCTCCCACTTCTCCTCGTTCCCTCCACCTCTGACACATATATCCTCTTGGTGAATCTTTCCTCACTCATTCTCTCCATGTAACTTAACCATTTCAAAACACCGTCTTCTGCTCTCTCAACCACGCTCTTTTTATTACCACACATCTCTCTTACCCTATTATTACTTACTCGATCAAATTATCTCACACCACTTATTGTCCTCAAACATCTTATTTCAAGTACATCCACCCTCCTCCGCACATCTCTATCTATGGCCCACGCCTCGCAACCATATAATATTGTTGGAACCACTATCCTTTCAAACATACCCATTTCTGCTTTCCAAAATTATGTTCTCGACTTCCACACATTCTTCAACGCTCCCAGAATTTTCGCCCCCTCCCCCACCCTATGATTCACTTCCTCTTCCATGGTTCCATCCGCTGCCAAATCCATCCCCAGATATCTAAATCAATTTACTTCCTCCAGTTTTTCTCCATTCAAACTTACTTCCCAATTGACTTGACCCTCAACCCTACTGTACCTAATAACCTTGCTCTCAATCAAATTTACTCTCAGCTTTCTTCTTTCACACACTTTACCAAACTCAGTCACACGCTTCTGCAGTTTCTCACATAAATCAGCCACCAGCGCTGTATCATCAGCGAACAACAACTGACTCACTTCCCAAGCTCTCTCATCCACAACAGACTGCATACTTGCCCCTCTTTCCAAAATTCTTTCATTCACCTCCGTAACAACCCTATCCATAAACAAATTAAACAACTATTCAGACATCACACACCCCTGCCGCAAGCTTACATTCACTGAGAACCAATCACTTTCCTTTCTTCCTACACGTACACATGCCTTACATCCTCGATAAAAACTTCTTACTGCTTCTAACAACTTCCCTCCCACACTATATTCTTAATACCTTCCACGGAGGCTCTCAATCAACTCTATCATATGCCTTCTCCAGATCCATAAATGCTGCATATAAATCCATTTGCTTTTCTAAGTATTTCTCACATACATTCTTCAAAGTAAACACCTGATCCACACATCCTTTACCACTTCGGAAACCACACTGCTCTTCCCCAATCTGATGCTCTATACATGCCTCCACCCTCTTAATCAATACCCTCCCATATAATTTTCCAGGAATACTTAAGAAATATACCTCTGTAATTTGAGAACTCACTTTTATCCCCTTTGCCTTTGTACAATGGCACTATG
>NC_092238.1:45488899-45500645 GCF_036320965.1 Panulirus ornatus | reverse complement strand
AGCATCTCTATCAATTCTATCAAATACCTTCTCCGGATCTATAAATGCCACATACAAATCCACATGTTTTCTTTAGTATTTCTTAATCATATCCTTCAAAGAAAACACCTGATCCTCTAGCAAGCACCTGATCCTCAAGCAAGCACCACAGACTGCACCATATCTGAAACCACACTGTTCCTCCCCAGACTGATGCTGTGTACATGCTTTCATCGTATCAATCAATGCCCTCCCATACAATTTACCACTGACACCACGTTTACCTCCCGTGCTTTTATACACTGGCACAATAAATACATTCCATCAGTCCTCAGGCACTTTCCAATGATCCATACACATTGTGAATGTCCTTACCAACCTTACGACAGTCACACGTTTTCTTTATAAATTCAACTGTAATACCATCCTTAACAGCCACCTTGCCGCATCTAATCTAATCTAAAGTTTTCATCACCACATATCTCTTCACCAAACCACTATTCATGACTCTCTCAACGTACCATCCCGACGACAACGAAACGGAAAACATGAAGCGTCAAGAGCTCTTATATAATTGCAATATTAGGACCGAATTCAGATAAAGTGAACCAAAATATACTATACCAGTAGCCACTGGGCGGGACCGGCATGTGAATATAGAAATAGATGAAGGGATGGGACAGGTCACACTCGCTGACTTCACCTTTCTCGAGTTACAAACTCGGGTTAACCTATGCAATTGTTATATTATACTCGGGTTTTCTTTATCTGCACTCATTACTGACGATGAAATGCGAAAGCGCTTGTCACTTTTTATTTTCTATTTCATCGTGGATTAAACCCCTCCCCCACACACACATATCATATATATAGATATGAATATAAATATGAATATGTCCTCACCTGGCCCCCTTCTCTGTTCCTTCTTTTGGAGGATTAAAAAAAACGAGAGAGGAGGGTTTCCATCCCCCCGCTCCCATATATATATATATATATATATATATATATATATATATATATATATATATATATATATATATTATATATATACATATATATATATATATATATATATATATATATATATATATATATATATATATATATATATATATATATATATATATATATATATATATATATATATATATATATATATGTATATATATGGGTTGATTAGAAAGGGTAGTGAGTGGTGGGATGAAGAAGTAAGAGTATTAGTGAAAGAGAAGAGAGAGGCATTTGGACGTTTTTTGCAGGGAAAAAATGCAATTGAGTGGGAGATGTATAAAAGAGACAGGAGGTCAAGAGAAAGGTGCAAGAGGTGAAAAAAAGGGCAAATGAGAGTTGGGGTGAGAGAGTATCATTAAATTTTAGGGAGAATAAAAAGATGTTCTGGAGGGAGGTAAATAAAGTGCGTAAGACAAGGGAGCAAATGGGAACTTCAGTGAAGGGCGCAAATGGGGAGGTGATAACAAGTAGTGGTGATGTGAGAAGGAGATGGAGTGAGTATTTTGAAGGTTTGTTGAATGTGTTTGATGATAGAGTGGCAGATATAGGGTGTTTTGGTCGAGGTGGTGTGCAAAGTGAGAGGGTTAGGGAAAATGATTTGGTAAACAGAGAAGAGGTAGTAAAAGCTTTGCGGAAGATGAAAGCCGGCAAGGCAGCAGGTTTGGATGGTATTGCAGTGGAATTTATTAAAAAAGGGGGTGACTGCATTGTTGGCTGGTTGGTAAGGTTATTTAATGTATGTAAGACTCATGGTGAGGTGCCTGAGGATTGGCGGAATGCGTGCATAGTGCCATTGTACAAAGGCAAAGGGGATAAGAGTGAGTGCTCGAATTACAGAGGTATAAGTTTGTTGAGTATTCCTGGTAAATTATATGGGAGGGTATTGATTGAGAGAGTGAAGGCATGTACAGAGCATCAGATTGGGGAAGAGCAGTGTGATTTCAGAAGTGGTAGAGGATGTGTGGATCAGGTGTTTGCTTTGAAGAATGTATGTGAGAAATACTTAGAAAAGCAAATGGATTTGTATGTAGCATTTATGGATCTGGAGAAGGCATATGATAGAGTTGATAGAGATGCTCTGTGGAAGGTATTAAGAATATATGGTGTGGGAGGCAAGTTGTTAGAAGCAGTGAAAAGTTTTTATCGAGGATGTAAGGCATGTGTACGTGTAGGAAGAGAGGAGAGTGATTGGTTCTCAGTGAATGTAGGTTTGCGGCAGGGGTGTGTGATGTCTCCATAGTTGTTTAATTTGTTTATGGATGGGGTTGTTAGGGAGGTGAATGCAAGAGTTTTGGAAAGAGGGGCAAGTATGAAGTCTGTCGTGGATGAGAGAGCTTGGGAAGTGAGTCAGTTGTTGTTCGCTGATGATACAGCGCTGGTGGCTGATTCATGTGAGAAACTGCAGAAGCTGGTGACTGAGTTTGGTAAAGTGTGTGAAAGAAGAAAGTTAAGAGTAAATGTGAATAAAAGCAAGGTTATTAGGTACAGTAGGGTTGAGGGTCAAGTCAATTGGGAGGTGAGTTTGAATGGAGAAAAACTGGAGGAAGTGAAGTGTTTTAGATATATGGGAGTGGATCTGGCAGCGGATGGAACCATGGAAGCGGAAGTGGATCATAGGGTGGGGGAGGGGGCGAAAATTCTGGGAGCCTTGAAGTATGTATGGAAGTCGAGAAAATTATCTCGAAAAGCAAAAATGTGTATGTTTGAAGGAATAGTGGTTCCAACAATGTTGTATGGTTGCGAGGCGTGGGCTATGGATAGAGTGGTGCGCAGGAGGATGGATGTGCTGGAAATGAGATGTTTGAGGACAATGTGTGGTGTGAGGTGGTTTGATCGAGTAAGTAACGTAAGGGTAAGAGAGATGTGTGGAAATAAAAAGAGCGTGGTTGAGAGAGCAGAAGAGGGTGTTTTGAAATGGTTTGGGCACATGGAGAGGATGAGTGAGGAAAGATTGACCAAGAGGATATATGTGTCGGAGGTGGAGGGAACGACGAGAAGAGGGAGACCAAATTGGAGGTGGAAAGATGGAGTGAAGAAGATTTTCTGTGATCGGGGCCTGAACATGCGGGAGGGTGAAAGGTGAGCAAGGAATAGAGTGAATTCGAGCGATGTGGTATACCTGGGTTGACAAGCTGTTAGTGGATTGAATCAGGGCATGTGAAGCGTCTGGGGTAAACCATGGAAAGCTGTGTAGGTATGTATATTTGCGTGTGTGGACGTATGTATATACATGTGTATGGGGGTGAGTTGGGCCATTTCTTTCGTCTCTTTCCTTGCGCTACCTCGCAAACGCGGGAGACAGCGACAAAAAAAAAGAAAAATATATATATATATATATATATATATATATATATATATATATATATATATATATATATATACACACACACATGTATATCTATTCATTTATTTTGCTTTGTCGCTGTCTCCCGAGTTTGCGAGCAAGCGCAAGGAAACAGACGAAAGAAATGGCCCAACCCACCCCCATACACAATGTATATACATACACGTCCACACACGCAAATATACATACCTATACATCTCAATGTACACATATATATACACACACAGACATATACATATATACACATGTACACAATTCACACTGTCTGCCTTTTATTCATTCCCATCGCCACCTCGCCACACATGGAATAACATCCCCCTCCCCCCTCATGTGTGCGAGGTAGCGCAAGGAAAAGACAACAAAGGCCCCTTTCGTCCACACTCAGTCTCTAGCTGTCATGCAATAATGCCCGAAACCACAGCTCCTTTTACACATCCAGGCCCCACAGAACTTTCCATGGTTTACCCCAGACGCTTCGCATGCCCTGATTCAATCCATTGACGGCACGTCGACCCCGGTATACCACATCGATCCAATTCACACTATTCCTTGCCCGCCGTTCACCCTCCTGCATGCTCAGGCCCCGATCACTCAAAATGTTTTTCACTCCATCTTTCCACCTCCAATTTGGTCTCCCACTTCTCCTCGTTCCCTACACCTCCGACATATATATCCTCTTGGTCAATCTTTCCTCACTAATCCTCTCCATGTGCCCAAACCATTTCAAAACACCCTCTTCTGCTCTCTCAACCACGCTCTTCTCATTTCCACACATCTCTCTTACACTTACATTACTTACTCGATCAAACCACCTCACACAACATATTGTCCTCAAACATCTCATTTCCAGCACATCCACCCTCCTGCGCACTACTCTATCCATAGCCCACGCCTCGCAACCATACAACATTGTTGGAACCACTATTCCTTCAAACATAGCCATTTTTGCTTTCGGAGATAATGTTCTCGACTTCCACATATTCTTCAAGGCTCCCAGGATTTTCGCCCCCTCTCCACCCTATGATTCACTTCCGCTTCCATGGTTCCATCCGCTGCCAGATCCACTTCCAGATATCTAAAACACTTTACTTCCTCCGTTTTTTCTCCATTCAAACTTACCTCCCAATTGACTTGACCCCCAACCCTGCTGTATCTAATAACCTTGCTCCTATTCACATTTACTCTTAACTTTCTTTCAAACACTTTACCAAACTCAGTCACCAGCTTCTGTAGTTTCTCACATGAGTGAGCCACCAGCGCTGTATCATCAGCGAACAACAACTGACTCACTTCCCAAGCTCTCTCATCCCCAACAGACAGCATACGTGCTCCTCTTTCCAAAACTCTTGCATTCACCTCCCTAACAACCCCATCCATAAACAAATTAAACATCTATGGAGATATCACACACCCCTGCCGCAAACCTATATTCACTGAGAACCAATCACTTTCCTCTCTTCCTACACGTACACATGCCTTATATCCTCGATAAAAACTTTTCAATGCTTCTAACAACTTGCCACCCACACCATATATTCTTAGTACCTTCCACAGTGCATCTCTATCAAGTCTATCATATGCCTTCTCCAGATCCATAAATGCTACATACAAATCCATTTGCTTTTCTAAGTATTTCTCACATACATTCTTCAAAGCAAACACCTGATCCACACATCCTCTACCATTTCTGAAACCACTCTGCTCTTCCCCAGTCTGATGCTCTGTACATGCCTTCACCCTCTCAGTCAATACCCTCCCGTATATTTTACCAGGAATGCTCAACAAACTTATACCTCTGAAATTTGAGCACTCACTCTTATCTAGTTTGCCTTTATACCATGGCACTATGCAGTCATATATATATATATATATATATATATATATATATATATAGGTATACATGGGGTGTTCAGTGTTGTAAATGGAAATGGTGAAGAGCTTGTAGATTTATGTGCTGAAAAAGGACTGGTGAGTGGGAATACCTGGCTTAAAAAGCGATATATACATAAGTATACGTATGTAAGTAGGAGACATGGCCAGAGAGCGTTGTTGGATTACCTGTTTGTTAATTGACAGGCGCGCGAAAGAGAGACTTTTGGATGTTAATGTGCTGAGAGGTGCAACTGGAGGGATGTCTGATCATTATCTTGTGGAGGCTAAGGTGAAGATTTGTATGATTTTTCAGAAAAGAAGAGTGAATGTTGGGGTGAAGAGTGTGGTGAGAGTAAGTGAACTTGGGAAGGAGACTTGTGTGAGAAAGTACCAGTAGAGACTGAGTACGGAATGGAAAAAGGTGAGAACAATGGAAGTAAGGGGAGTGGGGGAGGAATGGGATGTATTTAGGGAATCAGTGATGGATTGTGCAAAAGATGCATGTGGCATGATAAGCGTGTGAGGTGGGTTGATTATAAAGGGCAGTGAGTGGTGGGATGAAGAAGTAAGATTATTAGTGAAAGAGAAGAAAGAGGCACTTGGTCGATTATTACAGGGAAAAATGCAATTGAGTGGGAGATGTATAAAAGAAAGAGAGAGGAGGTCAAGAGAAAGGTGCAACAGGTGAAAAAGAGGGCAAATGAGAGTTGGGGTGAGAGAGTATCATTAAATTTTAGGGAGAATAAAAAGATGTTCTGGAAGGAGGTAAATAAAGTGCGTAAGACAAGGGAGCAAATGGGAACTTCAGTGAAGGGCGCAAATGGGGAGGTGATAATAAGTAGTGGTGATGTGAGAAGGAGATGGAGTGAGAATTTTGAAGGTTTGTTGAATGTGTTTGATGATAGAGTGGCAGATATAGGGTGTTTTGGTCGAGGTGGTGTGCAAAGTGAGAGGGTTAGGGAAAATGATTTGGTAAACAGAGAAGAGGTAGTAAAAGCTTTGCGGAAGATGAAAGCCGGCAAGGCAGCAGGTTTGGATGGTATTGCAGTGGAATCTATTAAAAAAGGGGGTGACTTTATCATTGACTGGTTGGTAAGGTTATTCAATGTATGTATGACTCATGGTGAGGTGCCTGAGGATTGGCGGAATGCGTGCATAGTGCCATTGTACAAAGGCAAAGGGAATAAGAGTGAGTGCTCGAATTACAGAGGTATAAGTTTGTTGAGTATTCCGGGTAAATTATGTGGGAGGGCATTGATTGAGAGGGTGAAGGCATGTACAGAGCATCAGATTGGGGAAGAGCAGTGTGGTTTCAGAAGTGGTAGAGGATGTGTGGATCAGGTGTTTGCTTTGAAGAATGTATGTGAGAAATACTTAGAAAAGCAAATGGATTTCTATGTAGCATTTATGGATCCGGAGAAGGCATATGATAGAGTTGATAGAGTTTCTCTGTGGAAGGTATTAAGAATATATAGTGTGGGAGGCAAGTTGTTAGAGGCAGTGAAAAGTTTTTATCGAGGATGTAAGGCATGTGTACGTGTAGGAAGCGAGGAAAGTGATTGGTTCTCAGTGAATGTAGGTTTGCGGCAGGGGTGTGTGATGTCTCCATGGTTATTTAAATTGTTTATGGATGGGGTTGTTAGGGAGGTGAATTCAAGAGTTTTGGAAAGAGGGGCAAGTATGAAGTCTGTTGTGGATGAGAGAGCTTGGGAAGTGAGTCAGTTGTTGTTCGCTGATGATACACCGCTGGTGGCTGATTCATGTGAGAAACTGCAGAAGCTGGTGACTGAGTTTGGTAAAGTGTGTGGAAGAAGAAAGTTAAGAGTAAATGTGAATAAGAGCAAGGTTATTAGGTACAGTAGGGTTGAGGGTCAAGTCAATTGGGAGGTAAGTTTGAATGGAGAAAAACTGGAGGAGGTAAAGTGTTTTTGATATCTGGGGGTGGATCTGGCAGCGGATGGAACCATGGAAGCGAAAGTGAATCATAGGGTGGGAGAGGGGGCGAGAATCTTGGGAGCCTTGAAGAATGTTTGGAAGTCGAGAACATTATCTCGGAAAGCAAAAATGGGTATGTTTGAAGGAATAGTGGTTCCAACAATGTTGTATGGTTGCGAGGCGTGGGCTATGGATAGAGCTGTGCGCAGGAGGGTGGATTTGCTGGAAGTGAGATGTTTGAGGACAATATGTGGTGTGAGGTGGTTTGATCGTGTAAGTAATGTAAGGGTAAGAGAGATGTGTGGAAATAAAAAGAGCGTGGTTGAGAGAGCAGAAGAGGGTGTTTTGAAATGGTTTGGTCACATGGAGAGAATGAGTGAGAAAAGATTGACCAAGAGGATATATGTGTCGGAGGTGTAGGGAACGAGGAGAAGTGGGAGACCAAATTGGAGGTGGAAAGATGGAGTGAAAAAGATTTTGAGTGATCGGGGCCTGAACATGCAGGAGGGTGAACGGCGGGCAAGAAATAGTGTGAATTGGATCGATGTGGTATACTGAGGTTGATGTGCTGTCAATGGATTGAATCAGGGCATGTGAAGCGTCTGGGGTAAACCATGGAAACTTGTGTGGGGCCTGGAAGTGGAAAGGTAGCTGTTTCATTCCCATCGCCACATATTTATACACACACAGACACACATTATATACCCATGCACACAATTCACACTGTCTGCCTTTATTCATTCCCATCGCCACCTCGCCACACATGGAATACCTTCCCCCTCCCCTCTCATGTGTGCGAGGTATCGCTAGGAAAAGACAACAAAGGCCCCATTCGTTCACACTCAGTCTCTAGCTGTCATGCAATAATGCCCGAAACCACTGCTGCCTTTCCACATCCAGGCCCCACAGAACTTTCCATGGTTTACCCCAGACACTTCATATGCTCTGGTTGAATCCATTGCCAGCACGTCGACCCCGGTATAGCACATCGTTCCAATTCACCCTATTCCTTGCACGCCTTTCATCCTCCTGTATGTTCAAGCCCAGATCACTCAGAATCTTTTTTCACTCCATCTTTCCACCTTCAATTTGGTCTCCCACTTCTCCTCGTTCCCTCCACCTCTGACACATATATCCTCTTGGTGAATCTTTCCTCACTCATTCTCTCCATGTAACTTAACCATTTCAAAACACCGTCTTCTGCTCTCTCAACCACGCTCTTTTTATTACCACACATCTCTCTTACCCTATTATTACTTACTCGATCAAATTATCTCACACCACTTATTGTCCTCAAACATCTTATTTCAAGTACATCCACCCTCCTCGCACATCTCTATCTATGGCCCACGCCTCGCAACCATATAATATTGTTGGAACCACTATCCTTTCAAACATACCCATTTCTGCTTTCCAAAATTATGTTCTCGACTTCCACACATTCTTCAACGCTCCCAGAATTTTCGCCCCCTCCCCCACCCTATGATTCACTTCCTCTTCCATGGTTCCATCCGCTGCCAAATCCATCCCCAGATATCTAAATCAATTTACTTCCTCCAGTTTTTCTCCATTCAAACTTACTTCCCAATTGACTTGACCCTCAACCCTACTGTACCTAATAACCTTGCTCTCAATCAAATTTACTCTCAGCTTTCTTCTTTCACACACTTTACCAAACTCAGTCACACGCTTCTGCAGTTTCTCACATAAATCAGCCACCAGCGCTGTATCATCAGCGAACAACAACTGACTCACTTCCCAAGCTCTCTCATCCACAACAGACTGCATACTTGCCCCTCTTTCCAAAATTCTTTCATTCACCTCCGTAACAACCCTATCCATAAACAAATTAAACAACTATTCAGACATCACACACCCCTGCCGCAAGCCTACATTCACTGAGAACCAATCACTTTCCTTTCTTCCTACACGTACACATGCCTTACATCCTCGATAAAAACTTCTTACTGCTTCTAACAACTTCCCTCCCACACTATATTCTTAATACCTTCCACGGAGGCTCTCAATCAACTCTATCATATGCCTTCTCCAGATCCATAAATGCTGCATATAAATCCATTTGCTTTTCTAAGTATTTCTCACATACATTCTTCAAAGTAAACACCTGATCCACACATCCTCTACCACTTCGGAAACCACACTGCTCTTCCCCAATCTGATGCTCTATACATGCCTCCACCCTCTTAATCAATACCCTCCCATATAATTTTCCAGGAATACTTAAGAAATATACCTCTGTAATTTGAGAACTCACTTTTATCCCCTTTGCCTTTGTACAATGGCACTATGGAAACATTCCCCCAATCCTCAGGCACCTCACTATGAGTCATACATACATTAGATAACCTTACCAACCAGTCAACAATACAGTCACCTCCTTTTTTAATAAATTCCACTGCAAAATCACCCAAACCCGATGCCTTGCCGGCTTTCATCTTCCGCAAAGCTTTTACTACCTCTTCTCTGTTTACCAAATCATATTCCGTAACCCTCTCACTTTGCACACCACCTAGACCAAAACACCCTATATCTGCCACACGATCATCAAACACATTCAACAAACCTTCAAAATACTCACGCCATCTCCTTCTCACATCACCATTACTTGTTATCACCTCCTCAATAGCCCCCTTCACTGCAGTTCCCATTTGTTCCCTTGTGTTACGGACTTTATTTACCTACTTCCAAAACATCTTTTTATTCTCCCTAAAATTTGATGATACTCTCTCACCCAACTCACATATCCACTCTTTTCCACCTCTTGCACCTTTCTATTGACATCCTGCCACTTTGTTTTATACATCTAACTCTCATTTGCATTATTTCCCTGCAAAAATCGTCCAAATGCCTCTCTCTTCTCTTTCTCTAATATTCTTACTTCTTCATCCCACCATTCAATACCCTTTCTAATCTGCCCACCTCCCATGCTTCTCATGCCACAAGCATGTTTTGCGCAAGACATCATTGATTCCCTAAATCCATCCCATTCCTCCACCACTCCCCTTACGTCCTTTGTCCTCACCTTTTTCCATTCTATACTCAGTGTCTCCTGGTACTTCCTCACAGAAGTCTTCTTCCCAAGCTCACTTACTCTCACCACTCTTTCCACCCAAACATTCTCTCTCCTTTTCTGAAAACCTCTACAAATCTTCCCCTACGCCTCCACAAGATAATGATCAGACATCTGTCTAGTTGCACCTCTCAGCACATAAAATCCCAAAAGTCTATCTTTCGCGCGCCTATCAATTAACACGTAAGCCAATAACGCTCCCTGGCCATCTCTCCTACTTACAGACGTACACTTATGTATATCTCTCTTTTCAAACCAGGTATTCCCAGCCACCAGTCCTTTTTCAGCACATAAATCTACAAGCTTTTCACGATTTCCATTTACAACACTGAACACCCCATATACACCAATTATTCCCTCAACTGCCACATTACTAACCTTTGCATTCAAATCACCCATCACTATAACCCGGTCTCGTGCATCAAAACTACTAACACACTCACTCAGCTGCTCCCAAAATATTTGCCTCTCATGATCTTTCTTCTCAAGCCCAGGTGCATATGCACCAATAATCACCCATCTCTCTCCATCCACTTTCAGTTTTACCCATATCAATCTAATGTTTACTTTCCTACACTCTATCACATACTGCCACCACTCCTGTTTCAGGAGTAGTGCTACTCCTTCCCTTGCTCTTGCCCTCTCAAAAACACTGACTTTACTCCCAAGATATTCCCAAACCACCCTTCCCCTTTACCCTTGAGCTTCGTTTCACTCAGAGTCAAAACATCCAGGTTCCTTTCCTCAAACACACTACCTATCTCTCCTTTTTTCTCATCTTGGTTACATCCCATCCACACACATTGAGACACCCCAATCTGAGCCTTCGAGGGGGATGAGCACTCCCTGCGTGACTCTTTCTTGTATTTCCCCTTTTAGAAAGCTAAAAAAGAAGGAGGGGAGGGTTTCCAGCCCCCCCGCTCTCGTCCCCTTAGTCGCCTTCTACGAGGCGTGAGCAATGCGTGGGAAGTATTCTTTCTTCCCTATCCCCTCGGATATATACATATATATATATATATATATATATATATATATATATATATATATATATATATATATATATATATATATATATATATATATATATATATATATATATATGTATATATATATATATATGTATATATATATATATATATATATATATATATATATATATATATATATATATATTTATATATATATATATATATATATATATATATATATATATATATATATATATATATATATATATATATATATATATATATATAAATATATATATATATATATATATATATATATATATATACATATATATATATATATATATATATATATATATATATATATATATATATATATATATATATATATATATATATATATATATATATATATATATATATATATATATATATATACATATATATATATATATATATATATATATATATATATATATATATATATATATATATATATATATATATATATATGCATATATATACATATATATATATCTTGTTAGG
>NC_092238.1:45473899-45486399 GCF_036320965.1 Panulirus ornatus | reverse complement strand
GCCGCAAACCTTCATTCACTGAGAACCAATCACTTTCCTCTCTTCCTACACGTACACATGCCTTACATCCTCGATAAAAACTTTTCACTGATTCTAACAACTTGCCTCCCACACCATATATTCTTAATATCTTCCACGGAGCATCTCTATCAACTCTATCATATGCCTTCTTCAGATCCACAAATGCTATATATAAATCCGTTTGCTTTTCTAAGTATTTCTCACATACATTCTTTAAAACAAACACCTGATCCACACATCCTCTACCACTTCTGAAACCACACTGCTCTTCCCCAATCTGATGCTCTGTACATGCCTTCACCCTCTCAATCAATGTATATATATAAGAAAGAGAAGAGAGAGGCATTTGGACGATTTTTGCAGGGAAAAAATGAAATTGAGTGGGAGATGTATAAAAGAAAGAGACAGAAGGTCAAGAGAAAGGTGCAAGAGGTGAAAAAAAGGGCAAATGAGAGTTGGGGTGAGAGAGTATCATTAAATTTTAGGGAGAATAAAAAGATGTTCTGGAAGGAGGTAAATAAAGTGCCTCCAAATGCCTCTCTCTTCTCTTTCACTAATACTCTTACTTCTTCATCCCACCACTCACTACCCTTTCTAATCAACCCACCTCCCACTCTTCTCATGCCACAAGCATCTTTTGCGCAATCCATCACTGATTCCCTAAATACATCCCATTCCTCCCCCACTCCCCTTACTTCCATTGTTCTCACCTTTTTCCATTCTGTACTCAGTCTCTCCTGGTACTTCCTCACACAGGTCTCCTTCCCAAGCTCACTTACTCTCACCACCCTCTTCACCCCAACATTCACTCTTCTTTTCTGAAAACCCATACAAATCTTCACCTTAGCCTCCACAAGATAATGATCAGACATCCCTCCAGTTGCACCTCTCAGCACATTAACATCCAAAAGTCTCTCTTTCGCACGCCTGTCAATTAACACGTAATCCAATAACGCTCTCTGGCCATCTCTCCTACTTACATAAGTATACTTATGTATATCTCGCTTTTTAAACCAGGTATTCCCAATCATCAGTCCTTTTTCAGCACATAAATCTACAAGCTCTTCACCATTTCCATTTACAACACTGAACACCCCATGTATACCAATTATTCCCTCAACTGCCACATTACTCACCTTTGCATTCAAATCACCCATCACTATGACCCGGTCTCGTGCATCAAAACCACTAACACACTCATTCAGCTGCTCCCAAAACACTTGCCTCTCTTGATCTTTCTTCTCATGCCCAGGTGCATATGCACCAATAATCACCCACCTCTCTCCATCAACTTTCAGTTTTACCCATATTAATCGAGAATTTACTTTCTTACACTCTATCACATACTCCCACAACTCCTGTTTCAGGAGTATTGCTACTGCTTCCCTTGCTCTTGTCCTCTCACTAACCCCTGACTTTACTCCCCAGACATTCCCAAACCACTCTTCCCCTTTACCCTTGAGCTTCGTTTCACTCAGAGCCAAAACATCCAGGTTCCTTTCCTCAAACATACTACCTATCTCTCCTTTTTTCACATCTTGGTTACATCCACACACATTTAGGCACCCCACTCTGAGCCTTCGAGGAGGATGAGCACTCCCCGCGTGACTCCTTCTTCTGTTTCCCATTTTAGAAAGTTAATACAAGGAGGGGAGGATTTCTGGCCCCCCGCTCCCGTCCCCTCTAGTCGCTTTCTACGACACGCGAGGAATACGTGGGAAGTATTCTTTCACCCCTATCCCCAGGGATAATATACATATAATACACATATATATATATATATATATATATATATATATATATATATATATATATATATATATATATATATATATATATATATATATATATATATATATATATATATTTGAAAGAATTACAAATGAGCGCGTGATCAAGTATATTCCTATAGGTCCACGGAGAAACGAAACACGATAAGTTCCCAGGTGCACGTTCGTGTAATAATCACATCAGGGGAGATTCAAGAGAGAAATATAACAGTGGCGATATACAACGAACAGACGTAGCTAGGACGCCATTTGGTAAGCAAGTGACCACCCGAATTAGGTCGGGTGCGTTCGAGCCTGGCAAAAAGCGTATCATAAACTTAATATTTGGACAAGAAGGGAAACTGTTTACAAACTTTATCAACAATAAAGCTATCCAATTTGTACAGACCTTCAGTAACATTAAGGTTACAATTCCTCGTCTATATATATATATATATATATATATATATATCTATATATATATATATATATATATATATATATATATATATATATATATATATATATATATATATATATATATATATATTCTCCCACGCCCACCTCTTACCATGCTGAATGTTTATGCCTCATTACCACAAAACCGTTTTCACTCTACCTCTCAGTTTCTCGTTTCCCTTTGTTCTCTACACTTCTAGCTCATAGACTTTCTTAGTATCCTTCCTTCCCTCATTCTTTTCATATTTCTAAAATTATATCAGGAATCCTCTTAATCCTTGCCAGAAATCTTCCTTTTAGATGACGTTAGAAACTGATGATTACTGTCCAATATGACCTTTTATGCCTCACACGCCTTTTCAAGAAATCCTTTGATCATAGCTTTAGGATCCATGTGCATTGCATATTTCATGCTCGCGCGCACACACACACACACACACTCACACACACACACACACACACACACACACACACACACACACACACACACACACACACACACACACACATTCATTCACTCACTCACACACACACACACACTCAGACAAACACACACAGACATACACACACAGACACACATGCACATGCATGCACAAACACATACACACACACACACACACACACACACACACACACACACACACACACATACACACACACACACACACACACACACACACACACACACACACACATGCATAACGTCCTGTGATTCATCTTGCAAAGGCTATGTTAAGCCGGATGGTCTTGGTGTTCCAACATCTCGTCTTCTACTCGTACTGGTTTGCTATGTCATCCTCATTTCTTTTGTTCCATTTATGAGCTAAATACCCTTCAGCTACTCTGCAGTACCGTCAGCCACATATCGTTCTGGGTCTGCTTGCTAGTGATTGCTTGCCAAGAAGGAAGACTCCCAACATCCCACCGTTTGAGAAAACCATAATAAAGTGGTAACGTGATAGTCATGTTACAGGGAAGAGCTTCAAGGTCTCCAGGGTCATAGTGGGTAAAACCCACACACTTTTACAGCAATTAAGGTACAGATGTTTCCTGCTTTTTTATATATTTTTCTCGAGGTTTCCTAAACTGGACCCACGGTCTCTCTCAACTCTCCTCTTGCAGTTGAAGCGGTTCCAGGTTCTGTTTTCTTAAAGTACCGTTTAACTCTTTTCGAAGACTCACTTGAGCCTCACACTTGTTTAGTTCACCGGAGCCTAACTCGAATTAAAATGTGCCCCAAACGTCCCCAAGTATCACTACACACTTTCCACGGATGGACGAAATAGTTTCAAGTTTGTCCACTTTCCTGTTAGAGGCTGAGCTTCATCTGTGCTAAGCATTATAGTTGATGACGTGCATGAAGGGAAATCTAGTTTTTCTAAAAATAACTTACAGAACAAATTTGACTTTGCCACTCAGTAAGAGTCGAAACCTAATCAAGAAAACAGGAATGATACACACACACACACACACACACACACACACACACACACATATATATATATATATATATATATATATATATATATATATATATATATATATATATATATATATATATATATATATATATATATATAAAGATATATATATATATTTTTTTTCTTTTGCTTTGTCGCTGTCTCCCGCGTTTGCGAGGCAGCGCAAGGAAACAGACGAAAGAAATGGCCCAACCCACCACCATACACATGTATATACATACACGTCCACACACGCAAATATACATACCTACACAGCTTTCCATGGTTTACCCCAGACGCTTCACATGCCCTGATTCAATCCACTGACAGCACGTCAACCCCGGTATACCACATCGATCCAATTCACTCTATTCCTTGCCCTCCTTTCACCCTCCTGCATGTTCAGGCTCAGATCACACAAAATCTTTTTCACTCCATCTTTCCACCTCCAATTCTCTCCCACTTCTCCTCGTTCCCTCCACCTCCGACACATATATCCTCTTGGTCAATCTTTCCTCACTCATTCTCTCCATGTGCCCAAACCATTTCAAAACACCCTCTTCTGCTCTCTCAACCACGCTCTTTTTATTTCCACACATCTCTCTTACCCTTATGTTACTTACTCGATCAAACCACCTCACACCACACATTGTCCTCAAACATCTCATTTCCAGCACATCCACCCTCCTGCGCACAACTCTATCCATAGCCCACGCCTCGCAAGAATACAACATTGTTGGAACCACTATTCCTTCAAACATACCAATTTTTGCTTTCCGAGATAATGTTCTCAACTTCCACACATTCTTCAAGGCTCCCAGGATTTTCGCCCCCTCCCCCACCCTATGATCCACTTCCGTTTCCATGGTTCCATCCGCTGCCAGATCCACTCATAGATATCTAAAACTCTTTACTTCCTCCACTTTTTCTCCATTCAAACTTACCTCCCAATTGACTTGACCCTCAACCCTACTGTACCTAATAACCTTGCTCTTATTCACATTCACTCTTAACTTTCTTCTTTCACACACTTTACCAAGCTCAGTCACCAGCTTCTGCAGTTTCTCATATGAATCAGCCACAAGCGCTGTATCATCAGCGAACAACAACTGACTCACTTCCCAAGCTCTCTCATCCACAACAGACTTCATACTTGCCCCTCTTTCCAAAACTCTTGCATTCACGTCCCTAACAACCCCATCCATAAACAAATTAAACAACCATGGAGACATCAAACACCCCTGTCGCAAACCTACATTCACTGAGAACCAATCACTTTCCTCTCTTCCTACACGTACATATGCCTTAAATCCTCGATAAAAACTTTTTACTGCTTCTAACAACTTGCCTCCTACACCATATATTCTTAATACCTTCCAGAGAACATCTCTGTCAACTCTATCATATGCCTTCTCCAGATCCATAAATTCTACATACAAATCCATTTGCCTTTCTAAGTATTTCTCACATACATTCTTCAAAGCAAACACCTGATCCACACATCCTTTACCACTTCTGAAACCACACTGCTCTTCCCTAATCTGATGCTCTGTACATTCCTTCACCCTCTCAATCAAATCCCTCCCATATAATTTACCAGGAATACTCAACAAACTTATACCTCTGTAATTTGAGCACTCACTCTTATCCCCTTTGCCTTTGTACAATGGCACTATGCACGCATTCCGGCAATCCTCAGGCACCTCACCATGAGTCATAAATACATTAAATAACCTTACCAACCAGTCAATAATACAGTCACCCCCTTTTTTAATAAATTCCACTGCAATACCCTCCAAACCTGCTGCCTTGCCGGCTTTCAGAGAGTAAGTGAGCTTGGGAAGGAGACTTGTGTGAGGAAGTACCAGGAGAGACTGAGTACAGAATGGAAAAAGGTGAGAACAATGGAAGTAAGGGGAGTGGGGGAGGAATGGGATGTATTTAGGGAATCAGTGATGGATTGCGCAAAAGATACTTGTGGCATGAGAAGAGTGGGAGGTGGGTTGATTAGAAAGGGTAGTGAGTGGTGGGATGAAGAAGTAAGAGTGTTAGTGAAAGAGAAGAGAGAGGCATTTGGACGATTTTTGCAGGGAAGAAATGCAATTGAGTGGGAGATGTATAAAAGAAAGAGACAGGAGGTCAAGAGGAAGGTGCAAGAGGTGAAAAAAGGGCAAATGAGAGTTGGGGTGAGAGAGTATCATTAAATTTTAGGGAGAATAAAAAGATGTTCTGGAAGGAGGTAAATAAAGTGCGTAAGACAAGGGAGCAAATGGGAACTTCAGTGAAGGGCGCAAATGGGGAGGTGAAAACAAGTAGTGGTTATGTGAGGAGATGGAGTGAGTATTTTGAAGGTTTGTTGAATGTGTTTGATGATAGAGTGGCAGGTATAGGGTGTTTTGGTCGAGGTGGTGTGCAAAGTGAGAGGGTTAGGGAAAATGATTTGGTAAACAGAGAAGAGGTAGTGAAAGCTTTGCGGAAGATGAAAGCCGGCAAGGCAGCAGGTTTGGATGGTATTGCAGTGGAATTTATTAAAAAAGGGGGTGACTGTATTGTTGACTGTTTGGTAAGGTTATTTAATGTATGTATGACTCATGGTGAGGTGCCTGAGGATTGGCGGAATGCGTGCATAGTGCCATTGTACAAAGGTAAAGGGGATAAGAGTGAGTGCTCAAATTACAGAGGTATAAGTTTGTTGAGTATTCCTGGTAAATTATATGGGAGGGTATTGATTGAGAGGGTGAAGGCATGTACAGAGCATCAGATTGGGGAAGAGCAGTGTGGTTTCAGAAGTGGTAGAGGATGTGTGGATCAGGTGTTTGCTTTGAAGTATGTATGTGAGAAATACTTAGAAAAGCAAATGGATTTGTATGTAGCATTTATGGATCTGGAGAAGGCATATGATAGAGTTGATAGAGATGCTCTGTGGAAGGTATTAAGAATATATGGTGTGGGAGGCAAGTTGTTAGAAGCAGTGAAAAGTTTTTATCGAGGATGTAAGGCATGTGTACGTGTAGGAAGAGAGGAAAGTGACTGGTTCTCAGTGAATGTAGGTTTGCGGCAGGGGTGTGTGATGTCTCCATGGTTGTTTAATTTGTTTATGGATGGGGTTGTTAGGGAGGAAAATGCAAGAGTTTTGGAAAGAGGGGCAAGTATGAAGTCTGTTGGGGATGAGAGAGCTTGGGAAGTGAGTCAGTTGTTGTTCGCTGATGATACAGCGCTGGTGGCGGATTCATGTGAGAAACTGCAGAAGCTGGTGACGGAGTTTGGTAAAGTGTGTGGAAGAAGAAAGTTAAGAGTAAATGTGAATAAGAGCAAGGTTATTAGGTGCAGTAGGGTTGAGGGTCAAGTCAATTGGGAGGTGAGTTTGAATGGAGAAAAACTGGAGGAAGTGAAGTGTTTTAGATATCTGGGAGTGGATCTGGCAGCGGATGGAACCATGGAAGCGGAAGTGGATCATAGGGTGGGGGAGGGGGCGAAAATTCTGGGGGCCTTGAAGAATGTGTGGAAGTCGAGAACATTATCTCGAAAAGCAAAAATGGGTATGTTTGAAGGAATAGTGGTTCCAACAATGTTGTATGGTTGCGAGGCGTGGGCTATGGATAGAGTTGTGCGCAGGAGGATGGATGTGCTGGAAATGAGATGTTTGAGGACAATGTGTGGTGCGAGGTGGTTTGATCGAGTGAGTAACGTAAGGGTAAGAGAGATGTGTGGAAATAAAAAGAGCGTGGTTGAGAGAGCAGAAGAGGATGTTTTGAAGTGGTTTGGGCACATAGAGAGAATGAGTGAGGAAAGATTGACCAAGAGGATATATGTGTCGGAGGTGGAGGGAACGAGGAGAAGAGGGAGACCAAATTGGAGGTGGAAAGATGGAGTGAAAAAGATTTTGTGTGATCGGGGCCTGAACATTCAGGAGGGTGAAAGGAGGGCAAGGAATAGAGTGAATTGGAGCGATGTGGTATACCGGGGTTGACGTGCTGTCAGTGGATTGAATCAAGTCATGTGAAGCGTCTGGGGTAAACCATGGAGAGCTGTGTAGGTATGTATATTTGCGTGTGTGGACGTATGTATATGCATGTGTATGGAGGGGGTTGGGCCATTTCTTTCGTCTATTTTCTTGCGCTACCTCGCAAACGCGGGAGACAGCGACAAAGTATAATAGAATAATAATAGTAATATATATATATTTTTTTTTTTGGTTTGTCGCTGTCTCCCGCGTTTGTGAGGTAGCGCAAGGAAACAGACGAAAGAAATGTCCCAGCCCACCCCCATACACATGTATATGCGTACACGTCCACACACGCAAATATACATACCTACACAGCTTTCCATGGTTTACCCCAGACGCTTCACATGCCCTGATTCAATCCACTGGCAGCACGTCAACCCCGGTATACCACATCGATCCAATTCACTCTATTCCTTGCCGTCATTTCACCCTCCTGCATGTTCAGGCCCCGATCACACAAAATCTTTTTCACTCCATCTTTCCACCTCCAATTTGGTCTCCCACTTCTCCTCGTTCCCTCCACCTCCGACACATATATCCTCTTGGTCAATATTTCCTCACTCATTCTCTCTATGTGCCCAAACCATTTCAAAACACCCTCTTCTGCTCTCTCAACCACGCTCTTTTTATTTCCACACATCTCTCTTACCATTACGTTACTTACTCGATCAAACCACCTCACACCACACATTGTCCTCAAACATCTCATTTCCAGCACATCCATCCTCCTGCGCACAACTCTATCCACAGCCCACGCCTCGCAAGCATACAACATTGTTGGAATCTCTATTCCTTCAAAAATACCCATTTTTGCTTTTCGAGATAATGTTCTCGACTTCCACACATTCTTCAAGGCTCCCAGGATTTTCGCCCCCTCCCCCACCCTATGATCCACTTCCGCTTCCATGATTCCATCCGTTGCCAGATCCACTCCCAGATATCTAAAACACTTTACTTCCTCCAGTTTTTCTCCATTCAAACTTACCTCCCAATTGACTTGACCCTCAACCCTACTTTACCTAATAACCTTGCTCTAATTCACATTTACTCTTAAATTTCTTCTTTCACAAATTTTACCAAACTCAGTCACAAGCTTCAGCAGTTTTTCACATGAATCAGCCACCAGCGCTGTATTATCAGCGAACAACAACTGACTCACTTCACAAGCTCTCTCATCCACAACAAACTTAATACTTGCCCCTCTTTCCAAAACTCTTGCATTCATCTCCCTAACAACCCATCCATAAACAAATTAAACAACCATGGAGACATCACATACCCCTGCCGCAAACCTACATTCACTGAGAACCAATCACTTTCCTCTCCTCCTACACGTACACATGCCTTACATCCTCGATAAAAACTTTTCACTGCTTCTAACAACTTGCCTCCCACACCATATATTCTTAATACCTTCCACAGAGCATCTCTATCAACTCTATCATATGCCCTCTCTAGATCCATAAATGCTACATACAAATCCATTTTCTTTTCTAAGTATTTCTCACATACATTCTTCAAAGCAAACACCTGATCCACACATCCTCTACCACTTCTGAAACCACACTGCTCTTCCCCGATATGATGCTCTGTACATGCCTTCACCCTCTCAATCAATATATATATATATATATATATATATATATATATATATATATATATATATATATATATATATATATATATATATATATATGTATATTGGAAAGGATCACAATTTTGCGCGTTATTAAGTATATTCCTATGAGTCCGCGAGGAAAATGAAACACGATAAGTTTCCAAGAGCACTTTCGTGTAATAATCACATCATCAGAGGAGACATCAGAGAGAAATATAATTGTCAGTTGATATACAACGAAGAGACGTTTCTGGAACGCCATTTTTTTACCAAATGGCCTCCTAGCCACGTCTCTTCGTTGTATATCAACTGACTGCTATATTTCTCTCTTGTGTCTCCCCTGATGATGTGAATATTACACGAAAGTGCACTTGGGAACTTATCGTGTTTCATTTTCCCCGTGGACTCATAGGAATATACATATACATATGTATAAAGGTTAGCATTTTCCCCAGCGAAATTTAATAACACATGAAAACATAATTGGATATAAGTAAGTTAATTACATTTCTCTCTTCATCTATTTGGTTGTTTGTTTGTCTGTCTGTCTGTCTGTATGCCTGTCTGTCTTTGTGTCTGTCTCTCAACCTCCGTTATGAGTGCAACGCAACAGCCTATACTCGTGGCAGTCACCCGCAGAGAGGGGTAATCTTTCTCCTATATGGTATTTCTTACTAATGACTGGAGAAGTATACGACCATAGATGAGAACGTTACAAGGGTAAACGATGTCCCAGTGTGACGTTACGACCATGTCGTCACGCGATTTAAGGCACTTTAAGAAAACTTTTATGCAGTCATTGATATCTTTATTTTCTTAGGGAGGGAAAGATTATAATCCCTTTGATAACAAGATTTACACTAAGCCAAACTTGGGTATGGGGATCTGTATTCCATTCTAACTATCTTTTGCATAAGCCACATACCAGGATGCTTATCAATGGCACTGACAATTTGCCTAGAGAAAATAATTACTTATAATCTCCGTAAATGAGTTTCCTCAGTTGGATGTCTACGCTTATAACTTCCTCATAACCTCTTAGGAACTTTCCCTAGGGTGACAAGAGCTCCGAAGTCTGAAGACGTCAACACTATGTAGTCAGCCAGATAGTTATGGCTCTAAACCACTCAATACTAAACTCAGAAGTCTTATGAATGCTTAAGGAGAATTCCCTCGAGTCCAGATGGCAAAACGGACATGATCATGTAATGCATACCAAAACATTAAAGTTTTAGGTGAGTTGCATCTTTCTCGAGGTGTTTGTTTCTGGCTCGTAAGTCTGTAAGGTAAGAGATGAGAGACTTTGCTCTTTGAAACTATGTACCTATCCTATCTTACGTATGACAGATGTAAGGTTTTTCCCACCTGTGACATAAGGTAAATGGAAATGTGGATATTAACCCGATCTCTTAACTCCTGAAGCCTAGAAGTAAGTAGGATTCTTGGTTTCACATTCACGATGTAGCAGTTGGGCTTATTCTGATGGGCACATAAGTGGCATAGATGGCTGTGTTCTAAAACTTTGTCGAAATTCCTATCCGTAACTCCTAGTGAGCTATGAACGACAGCTAAGCCAAGCTTGCAATATTCACTGTTCCTGTTTCCATTGTAAACCATCTCCCTCTCCAGTTGTCTCGCTTGGTCTGACTTTCTGAGATGCACTGACCTATTCTTTGCCGTAGCGTAAACACTGAGGACCTTTTCCCAAGACAAAGGATTCATCCTCCAGCTGTGGCGACAAGGTAGTTCTACAGATCTCACTGGGGTTCATGTGCATATCCACATCAGGCCAACTTGAAAATTCCGCAACCTTCAGTCATATTAATTCGTCATCCAAATTCTTTCTAACATCCCACTTAATAAGTAATATCGTAATTCTATTCACAAAGACCCATAAGTGACTTGTCAATGAATCTCTGCAGTAGAAATGTAATGATATAGAATTTGAAATTTATTCTTTTTTTAGGTTTAAACAGGAACAGCATTTACCCTATCCCCTTGTAAGCTATTACCATTCTCCATAAGGAGAGGATATCAATGCGTCACGTGTTCACAAGATTCTGAAAGGCTTTTGGTTGTTCTGTCCCTGCGTCAAACTTCATCATTCTCAAATACCGGATTCATTAAGAGGGTCGTTTACCCTTTAATCATCCGCCAGTCAGTCCATAAATCTGAACCTAGCGACTACCTGACAAGCCTAGAACAACATCTAAGAACAATAAGACACTCGTAAGATTTCTAATGTTTTCAGTTATTAATTCACTTTTTAGTTCACAACAAAGATAATATCCATAAATGATCAGAAGCAGTAAGTACACATACCATCCTCACGCAAGATTCTGTACCCTGTTTAGCTGATGTAACAGTGTCTTAATGAGAGCAAAGGATATTCAGCGAATGCAGTAACGGCTGTGTGGCTCGAGATGAAACAGAAAATAAGCTAACCAAGCATATCATATTGGTACGTCCGTAGGGATAGTAGGCCTATTAATATGATTCATAATCTTATTATCATATAGCCTCAGGAACGTTACTACGAGCTCCTGCAATATCAAAGCACGCAACAATCAGTAGTAAGGAAAGGATGGGTTCTTTTATAGTGAAAAGCCCTAAGGGAAGATTCTACTCCTTTTCAAAAATTATTGATATTGAACTTTTCCCGAAGTTGACTTAACACTCGAAGTGTAACCTCAGGTATGAGGAAATCAGTAGCACTTATATATATATATATATATATATATATATATATATATATATATATATATATATATATATATATATATATATATATATATATATATATATATATATATATATATATATATATTTATATATTTATATATATATTTATATATTTATATATTTATATATTTATTATTTATATATTTATATATTTATATATTTATATATATATATTTATATTTATATATCTATATATATATATATATATATATATATATATATATATATATATATATATATATATATATATATATATATATATTTATCCCTGGGGATAGGGGAGAAAGAATACTTCCCACGTATTCCCTGCGTGTCGTAGAAGGCGACTAAAAGGGGAGGGAGCGGGGAGCTGGAAATCCTCCCCTCTTGTTTTTTTTTTAATTTTCCAAAAAAAGGAACAGAGAAGGGGGCCAGGTGACGATGTT
>NC_092238.1:45461399-45468899 GCF_036320965.1 Panulirus ornatus | reverse complement strand
ACCAAAACACCCTATATCTGCCACTCTATCATCAAACACATTCAACAAACCTTCAAAATACTCACTCCATCTCCTTCTCACATCACCACTACTTGTTATCACCTCCCCATTTGCGCCCTTCACTGAAGTTCCCATTTGCTCCCTTGTTTTACGCACTTTATTTACCTCCTTCCAGAACATCTTTTTATTCTCCCTAAAATTTAATGAAACTCTCTCACCCCAACTCTCATTTGCCCTTTTTTTCACCTCTTGCACCTTTCTCTTGACCTCCTGTCTCTTTCTTTTATACATCTCCCACTTAATTGCATTTTTCCCCTGCAAAAATCGTCCAAATGCCTCTCTCTTCTCTTTCACTAATACTCTTACTTCTTCATCCCACCACTCACTACCCTTTCTAATCAACCCACCTCCCACTCTTCCCATGCCACAAGCATCTTTTGCGCAATCCATCACTGATTCCCTGAATACATCCCATTCCTCCCCCACTCCCCTTGCTTCCATTGTTCTCACCTTTTTCCATTCTATATATATATATGTATATTTATATATATTATCCCTGTGGATAGGGCAGAAAGAATACTTCCCACGTATTCCCTGCGTGTCATAGAAGGCGACTAAAAGTTGAGGGAGCGGGAGGCTGGAAATCCCCCCCTCTCTTGTTTTTTTTTAAATTTTCGATAAGAAGGAACAGAGAAGGGGTCAGGTGAGGATATTCCCTCCAAGGCCCAGTTCTCTGTTCTTAACGCTACCTCTCTAACGCGGGAAATGGCAAATAGTATATGAGTATGTGATAGAATGTAAGAAAGTAAATTCTCGATTAATATGGGTAAAACTGAAAGTTGATGGAGAAAGATGGGTGATTATTGGTGCATATGCACCTGGGCATGAGAAGAAAGACCATGAGAGGCAAGTGTTTTGGGAGCAGCTGAATGAGTGTGTTAGTGGTTTTGATGCACGAGACCGGGTTATAGTGATGGGTGTTTTGAATGCAAAGGTGAGTAATGTGGCAGTTGAGGGAATAATTGGTATATATGGGGTGTTCAGTGTTGTAAATGGAAATGGTGAAGAGCTTGTAGATTTATGTGCTGAAAAAGGACTGGTGATTGGGAATACCTGGTTTAAAAAGCGAGATATACATAAGTATACGTATGTAAGTAGGAGAGATGGCCAGAAAGCGTTTTTGGATTACGTGTTAATTGACAGGCGCGCGAAAGAGAGACTTTTGGATGTTAATATGCTGAGAGGTGCAACTGGAGGGATGTCTGATCATTATCTTGTGGAGGCTAAGGTGAAGATTTGTATGGGTTTTCAGAAACGAAGAGTGAATGTTGGGGTGAAGAGGGTGGTGAGAGTAAGTGAGGTTGGGAAGGAGACTTGTGTGAGGAAGTACCAGGAGAGACTGAGTACAGAATGGAAAAAGGTGAGAACAATGGAAGTAAGGGGAGTGGGGGGAGGAATGGGATGTATTTAGGGAATCAGTGATGGATTGCGCAAAAGATGCTTGTTGCATGAGAAGAGTGGGAGGTGGGTTGATTAGAAAGGGTAGTGAGTGGTGGGATGAAGAAGTAAGATTATTAGTGAAAGAGAAGAGAGAGGCAATTGGACGATTTTTGCTGGGAAAAATGCAATTGAGTGGGAGATGTATAAAAGAAAGAGACAGGAGGTCAAGAGAAAGGTGCAAGAGGTGAAAAAGAGGGCAAATGAGAGTTGGGATGAGAGAGTATCATTAAATTTTAGGGAGGATAAAAAGATGTTCTGGAAGGAGGTAAATAAAGTGCGTAAGACAAGGGAGCAAATGGGAACTTCAGTGTAGGGCGCAAATGGGGAGGTGATAACAAGTAGTGGTGATGTGAGGAGGAGATGGAGTGAGTATTTTGAAGGTTTGCTGAATGTGTTTGATGATAGAGTGGCAGATATAGGGTGTTTTGGTCGAAGTGGTGTGCAACGTGAGAGGGTTAGGGAAAATGATTTGGTAAACCGAGAAGAGGTAGTAAAAGCTTTGCGGAAGATGAAAACCGGCAAGGCAGCAGGTTTGGATGGTATAGCAGTGGAATTTATTAAAAAAGGAGGTGACTGTATTATTGACTGGTTGGTAAGGTTATTTAATGTATGTATGACTCGTGGTGAGGTGCCTGAGGATTGCCGGAATGCGTGCATAGTGCCATTGTACAAAGGCAAAGGGGATAAGAGTGAGTGCTCAAATTACAGAGGTATAAGTTTGTTGAGTATTCCTGGTAAATTATATTGGAGGGTATTTATTGAGAGGGTGAAGGCATGTACAGAGCATCAGATTGGGGAAGAGCAGTGTGGTTTCAGAAGTGGTAGAGGATGTGTGGATCAGGTGTTTGCTTTGAAGAAGGTATGTGAGAAATACTTAAAAAAGCAAATGGATTTGTATGTAGCATTTATGGATCTGGAGAAGGCATATGATAGAGTTGATAGAGATGCTCTATGGAAGGTATTAAGAATATATGGTGTGGGAGGCAAGTTGTTAGAAACAGTGAAAAGTTTTTATCGTGGATGTAAGGCATGTGTACTTGTCGGAAGAGAGGAAAGTGATTGGTTCTCAGTGAAGGTAGGTTTGCGGCAGGGGTGTGTGATGTCTCCATAGTTGTTTAATTTTTTTATGGATGGGGTTGCTAGGGAGGTGAATGCAAGAGTTTTGGAAAGAGGGGCAAGTATGAAGTCTGTTGTGGATGAGAGAGCTTGGGAAGTGAGTCAATTGTTGTTCGCTGATGATACAGCGTTGGTGGCTGATTCATGTGAGAAACTGCAGAAGCTGGTGACTGAGTTTGGTAAAGTGTGTGAAAGAAGAAATTTAGGAGTTAATGTGAATAAGAGCAAGGTTATTAGGTAGAGTAGGGTTGAGGGTCAAGTCAATTGGGAGGTAAGTTTGAATGGAGAAAAACTGGAGGAAGTAAAGTGTTTTAGATATATGGGAATGGATCTGGGAGCGGATTGAACCATGGAAGCGGAAGTGGGTCATAGGGTGGGGGAGGGGGCGAAAATCCTGGGAGCCTTGAAGAATGTGTGGAAGTCGAGAACATTATCTCGGAAAGCAAAAATGGGTATGTTTGAAGGAATAGTGGTTCCAACAATGTTGTATGGTTGCGAGGCTTGGCTATGGATAGAGTTGTGCGCAGGAGGCTGGATGTGCTGGAAATGAGATGTTTGAGGACAATTTATGGTGTGAGATGGTTTGATTGAGGAAGTAACGTAAGGGTAAGAGAGATGTGTGGAAATAAAAAGAGCGTGGTTGAGAGAGCAGAAGAGGGTGTTTTGAAATGGTTTGGGCACATGGAGAGAATGAGTGAGGAAAGATTGACCAAGAGGATATATGTATCTGAGGTGGAGGGAACGAGGAGAAGTGGGAGACCAAATTGGATGTGGAAAGATGGAGTGAAAAAGATTTTGAGTGATCTGGGCCTGAACATGCAGGAGGGTGAAAGGAGGGCAAGGAATAGAGTGAATTGGATCGATGTGATATACCGGGGTTGACATGCTGTCAGTGGATTGAATCAGGGCATGTGAAGCGTCTGGGGTATATATATATATATATATATATATATATATATATATATATATATATATATATATATATATATATATATATATATATATAGTAATATGGCAGTTGAGGGGGGTTCAGTGTTGTAAATGGGAGTGGTAAAGAGCTTGTAGATTTATGTGCTAAAAAAGGACTGGTGATTGGGAAAACCTGGTTTAAAAAGAGAGATATACATAAGTATATGTATGTAAGTAGGAGAGATGGCCAGAGAGCGTTATTGGATTACGTGTTAATTGACAGGCGCGCGAAAGAGAGACTTTTGGATGTTAATATGCTGAGAGGTCCAACTGGAGGGATGTCTGATCATTATCTTGTGGAGGCTAAGGTGAAGATTTGTATGGGTTTTCAGAAACGAAGAGTGAATGTTGGGGTGAAGAGGGTGGTGAGAGTAAGTGAGGTTGGGAAGGAGACTTGTGTGAGGAAGTACCAGGAGAGACTGAGTTCAGAATGGAAAAAGGTGAGAACAATGGAAGTAAGGGGAGTGGGGGGAGGAATGGGATGTATTTAGGGAATCAGTGATGGATTGCGCAAAAGATGCTTGTTGCATGAGAAGAGTGGGAGGTGGGTTGATTAGAAAGGGTAGTGAGTGGTGGGATGAAGAAGTAAGATTATTAGTGAAAGAGAAGAGAGAGGCAATTGGACGATTTTTGCTGGGAAAAATGCAATTGAGTGGGAGATGTATAAAAGAAAGAGACAGGAGGTCAAGAGAAAGGTGCAAGAGGTGAAAAAGAGGGCAAATGAGAGTTGGGATGAGAGAGTATCATTAAATTTTAGGGAGGATAAAAAGATGTTCTGGAAGGAGGTAAATAAAGTGCGTAAGACAAGGGAGCAAATGGGAACTTCAGTGTAGGGCGCAAATGGGGAGGTGATAACAAGTAGTGGTGATGTGAGGAGGAGATGGAGTGAGTATTTTGAAGGTTTGCTGAATGTGTTTGATGATAGAGTGGCAGATATAGGGTGTTTTGGTCGAAGTGGTGTGCAACGTGAGAGGGTTAGGGAAAATGATTTGGTAAACCGAGAAGAGGTAGTAAAAGCTTTGCGGAAGATGAAAACCGGCAAGGCAGCAGGTTTGGATGGTATAGCAGTGGAATTTATTAAAAAAGGAGGTGACTGTATTATTGACTGGTTGGTAAGGTTATTTAATGTATGTATGACTCGTGGTGAGGTGCCTGAGGATTGCCGGAATGCGTGCATAGTGCCATTGTACAAAGGCAAAGGGGATAAGAGTGAGTGCTCAAATTACAGAGGTATAAGTTTGTTGAGTATTCCTGGTAAATTATATTGGAGGGTATTTATTGAGAGGGTGAAGGCATGTACAGAGCATCAGATTGGGGAAGAGCAGTGTGGTTTCAGAAGTGGTAGAGGATGTGTGGATCAGGTGTTTGCTTTGAAGAAGGTATGTGAGAAATACTTAAAAAAGCAAATGGATTTGTATGTAGCATTTATGGATCTGGAGAAGGCATATGATAGAGTTGATAGAGATGCTCTATGGAAGGTATTAAGAATATATGGTGTGGGAGGCAAGTTGTTAGAAACAGTGAAAAGTTTTTATCGTGGATGTAAGGCATGTGTACTTGTCGGAAGAGAGGAAAGTGATTGGTTCTCAGTGAAGGTAGGTTTGCGGCAGGGGTGTGTGATGTCTCCATAGTTGTTTAATTTTTTTATGGATGGGGTTGCTAGGGAGGTGAATGCAAGAGTTTTGGAAAGAGGGGCAAGTATGAAGTCTGTTGTGGATGAGAGAGCTTGGGAAGTGAGTCAATTGTTGTTCGCTGATGATACAGCGTTGGTGGCTGATTCATGTGAGAAACTGCAGAAGCTGGTGACTGAGTTTGGTAAAGTGTGTGAAAGAAGAAATTTAGGAGTTAATGTGAATAAGAGCAAGGTTATTAGGTAGAGTAGGGTTGAGGGTCAAGTCAATTGGGAGGTAAGTTTGAATGGAGAAAAACTGGAGGAAGTAAAGTGTTTTAGATATATGGGAATGGATCTGGGAGCGGATTGAACCATGGAAGCGGAAGTGGGTCATAGGGTGGGGGAGGGGGCGAAAATCCTGGGAGCCTTGAAGAATGTGTGGAAGTCGAGAACATTATCTCGGAAAGCAAAAATGGGTATGTTTGAAGGAATAGTGGTTCCAACAATGTTGTATGGTTGCGAGGCTTGGCTATGGATAGAGTTGTGCGCAGGAGGCTGGATGTGCTGGAAATGAGATGTTTGAGGACAATTTATGGTGTGAGATGGTTTGATTGAGGAAGTAACGTAAGGGTAAGAGAGATGTGTGGAAATAAAAAGAGCGTGGTTGAGAGAGCAGAAGAGGGTGTTTTGAAATGGCTTGGGCACATGGAGAGAATGAGTGAGGAAAGATTGACCAAGAGGATATATGTATCTGAGGTGGAGGGAACGAGGAGAAGTGGGAGACCAAATTGGATGTGGAAAGATGGAGTGAAAAAGATTTTGAGTGATCTGGGCCTGAACATGCAGGAGGGTGAAAGGAGGGCAAGGAATAGAGTGAATTGGATCGATGTGATATACCGGGGTTGACATGCTGTCAGTGGATTGAATCAGGGCATGTGAAGCGTCTGGGGTATATATATATATATATATATATATATATATATATATATATATATATATATATATATATATATATATATATATATATAGTAATATGGCAGTTGAGGGGGGTTCAGTGTTGTAAATGGGAGTGGTAAAGAGCTTGTAGATTTATGTGCTAAAAAAGGACTGGTGATTGGGAAAACCTGGTTTAAAAAGAGAGATATACATAAGTATATGTATGTAAGTAGGAGAGATGGCCAGAGAGCGTTATTGGATTACGTGTTAATTGATAGGCGCGCAAAAGAGAGACTTTTGTATGTTAATGTGCTGAGAGGTGCAACTGGAGCGATGTCTGATCATTACCTTGTGGAGGCGAAGGTGAAGATTCGTAGAGATTTCAGAAAAGAAGAGAGAATGTTTGGGTAAAGAGACGTAAGAGTAAGTGAGAGTAAGTGAATTTAGGAAGGAGACTTGTGTGAGGAAGTACCAGGAGAGCTGAGTACAGAATGGAAAAAGGTGAGAATAAAGGAGGTAAGGGGACTGGAAGATGAATGGGATGGATTTAGGGAAGCAGTGATGGCTTACGCAAAAGACGCTTGTGGCATGAGAAGCGTGGAAGGTGTGCAGACTGTAAAGGATATTGTGTGGTGGGATGAAGAAGTAAGATTATTTGTGAAAGAGAAGATAGAAGCGTTTGGACGATTTTTGCAGGGAAATAATGCAAATGAGTGTTAGATGCATAAATGAAAGAGGCGGGAGGTCAAGATAAAGGTGCAAGAGGTGAAAAAGAGGGCAAATGAGAGTTGGGGTGAGAGAGTATCATTAAATTCTAGGGAGAACAAGAAGATGTTTTGGATGGAGGTAAATAAGGTACGTAAGACAAGGGAACAAATAGGAACTTCAGTGAAGGGGGCTAATGGGGAGATGATAACAAGTAGTGGCGATGTGAGAAGGAGATGGATTGAGTATTTTGAAGATTTTCTGAATGTGTTTGATGATAGAGTGGCAGATATAGTATTTTGACCGAGGTGGTGTGCAAAGTGAGAGGGTTAGGTAGGATAATTAGGTAACAGAGAAGAGGTAGTAAAAGGTTTGCGGAAGATGAAAGCCGTCAAGGCAGCGGGTTTGGATGGCATTGCAGTGGAATTTATTAAAAAAGGGGATGACTGTATTGTTGATTGGTTGGTAAGGTTATATGATGTGTGTATGCTTCATGGTGAGGTGCCTGAGGATTGGCGATATGCTTTCATAGTGCCATTGTACAAAGGCAAAGGGGACAAAGATGAGTGCTCAAATTACAGAGGTATAAGTTTGTTATGTATTCCTGGTAAATTATATGGGAGGGTATTGATTGAGAGGGTGAAGGCATGTACAGAGCATCA
>NC_092238.1:45436399-45456399 GCF_036320965.1 Panulirus ornatus | reverse complement strand
GCGAGGTAGCGCAAGGAAACAGACGAAAGAAATGGCCCAACCCCCCCCATAAACATGTATATACATACGTCCACACACGCAAATATACATACCTACACAGCTTTCCATGGTTTACCCCAGACGCTTCACATGCCCCGATTCAATCCACTGACAGCACTTCAACCCCGGTATACCACATCGCTCCAATTCACTCTATTCCTTGCCCTCCTTTCACCCTCCTGCATGTTCAGGCCCCGATCACACAAAATCTTTTTCACTCCATCTTTCCACCTCCAATTTGGTCTCCCTCTTCTCCTCGTTCGCTCCACCTCCGACACATATATCTATCCTCTTGGTCAATCTTTCCTCACTCATTCTCTCCATGTGCCCAAACCACTTCAAAACACCCTCTTCTGCTCTCTCAACCACGCTCTTTTTATTTCCACACATCTCTCTTACCCTTACGTTACTCACTCGATCAAACCACCTCACACCAAACATTGTCCTCAAACATCTCATTTCCAGCACATCCATCCTCCTGCGCACAACTCTATCCATAGCCCACGCCTCGCAACCATACAACATTGTTGGAACCACTATTCCTTCAAACATACTCATTTTTGCTTTACGAGATAATGTTCTCGACTTCCATACATTCTTCAAGGCCGAATTGTTCTCACCTTTTTCCATTCTGTACTCAGTCTCTCCTGGTACTTCCTCACACAAGTCTCCTTCCCAAGCTCACTTACTCTCACCACCCTCTTCACCCCAACATTCACTCTTCTTTTCTGAAAACCCATAAAAATCTTCACCTTAGACTCCACAAGATAATGATCAGACATCCCTCCAGTTGCACCTCTCAGCACATTAACATCCAAAAGTCTCTCTTTCGCGCGCCTGTCAATTAACACGTAATCCAATAACGCTCTCTGGCCATCTCTCCTACTTACATAAGTATACTTATGTATATCTCGCTTTTTAAACCAGGTATTCCCAATCATCAGTCCTTTTTCAGCACATAAATCTACAAGCTCTTCACCATTTCCATTTACAACACTGAACACCCCATGTATACCAATTATTCCCTCAACTGCCACATTACTCACCTTTGCATTCAAATCACCCATCACTATAACCCGGTCTCGTGCATCAAAACCACTAACACACTCATTCAGCTGCTCCCAAAACACTTGCCTCTCATGATCTTTCTTCTCATGCCCAGGTGCATATGCACCAATAATCACCCATCTCTCTCCATCAACTTTCAGGTTTACCCATATTAATCGAGAATTTACTTTCTTACATTCTATCACATACTCCCACAACTCCTGTTTCAGGAGTACTGCTACTCCTTCCCTTGCTCTTGTCCTCTCACTAACCCCTGACTTTACTCCCAAGACATTCCCAAACCACTCTTCCCCTTTACCCTTGAGCTTCGTTTCACTCAGAGCCAAAACATCCAGGTTCCTTTCCTCAAACATACTACCTATCTCTCCTTTTTTCACATCTTGGTTACATCCACACACATTTAGGCACCCCAATCTGAGCCTTCGAGGAGGATGAGCACTCCCCGCGTGACTCCTTCTTCTGTTTCCCATTTTAGAAAGTTGAAAAAAGATACAAGGAGGGGAGGATTTCTGGCCCCCCGCTCCGTCCCCTCTAGTCGCTTTCTACGACACGCGAGGAATGCGTGGGAAGTATTCTTTCACCCCTATCCCCAGGGATAATATACATATATATATATATATACACATACACACACATACACACACACACACGCACATATACACACACACACACATACATATATATACATACGAAAAATGTAAGAAACAATTTAGAAAACTGAAACTTCTAGCTTGAAATGAAATGAAAAAATGAATGTCACATAATGGTTCAACCTCTGGCTATGGAAAAAGGAAATGTTTAATTTATTTACACAAACGTCAATAGTAGTTCTCATCAATTTAACCACTGCATCAATAAGCTTCAATGTCTAAGCTACATTTTTTCCAATTTCACTATTTTCTTGTCAAAGCACCAAATATGAAAACTATCACTCCAGTAACACTACTATAAACATTTACTTCCCCTTTAAAAAAAAATTCTGGGGAAGTCTGTCTCGATACACTGCGGGACACTCTACCACCTATATATATATATATATATATATATATATATATATATATATATATATATATATATATATATATATATATATATTTCATATATATATATATATATATATGTTTCATTTTTTCATTCATTTCAAGCTAGAAGTTTCAGTTTTCTAAATTGTTTCTTACATTTTTCATATGTATATATATGTATGTGTGTGTGTGTGTATATGTGCGTATGTATGTGTATGTGTGTGTATGTGTATATGTATATATATATGTATATTATCCCTGGGGATAGGGGTGAAAGAATACTTCCCACGTATTCCTCGCGTGTCGTAGAAAGCGACTAGAGGGGACGGGAGCGGGGGGCCAGAAATCCTCCCCTCCTTGCATTGACTTTCTAAAATGGGAAACAGAAGAAGGAGTCACGCGGGGAGGGCTCATCCTCCTCGAAGGCTCAGAGTGGGGTGCCTAAATGTGTGTGGATGTAACCAAGATGTGAAAAAAGGAGAGATAGGTAGTATGTCTGAGGAAAGGAACCTGGATGTTTTGGCTCTGAGTGAAACGAAGCTCAAGGGTAAAGGGGAAGAGTGGTTTGGGAATGTCTTGGGAGTAAAGTCAGGGGTTAGTGAGAGGACAAGAGCAAGGGAAGGAGTAGCAATACTCCTGAAACAGGAGTTGTGGGAGTATGTGATAGAATGTAAGAAAGTAAATTCTCGATTGATATGGGTAAAACTGAAAGTTGATGGAGAGAGGTGGGTGATTATTGGTGCATATGCACCCGGGCATGAGAAGAAAGATCATGAGAGGCAAGTGTTTTGGGAGCAGCTGAATGAGTGTGTTAGTGGTTTTGATGCACGAGACCGGGTTATAGTGATGGGTGATTTGAATGCAAAGGTGAGTAATGTGGCAGTTGAGGGAATAATTGGTATACATGGGGTGTTCAGTGTTGTAAATGGAAATGGTGAAGAGCTTGTAGATTTATGTGCTGAAAAAGAACTGATGATTGGGAATACCTGGTTTAAAAAGCGAGATATACATAAGTACACTTATGTAAGTAGGAGAGATGGCCAGAGAGCGTTATTGGATTACGTGTTAATTGACAGGCGTGCGAAAGAGAGACTTTTGGATGTTAATGTGCTGAGAGGTGCAACTGGAGGGATGTCTGATCATTATCTTGTGGAGGCTAAGGTGAAGATTTGTATGGGTTTTCAGAAACGAAGAGTGAATGTTGGGGTGAAGAGGGTGGTGAGAGTAAGTGAGCTTGGGAAGGAGACCTGTGTGAGGAAGTACCAGGAGAGACTGAGTACAGAATGGAAAAAGGTGAGAACAATTCGGCCTTGAAGAATGTATGGAAGTCGAGAACATTATCTCGTAAAGCAAAAATGAGTATGTTTGAAGGAATAGTGGTTCCAACAATGTTGTATGGTTGCGAGGCGTGGGCTATGGATAGAGTTGTGCGCAGGAGGATGGATGTGCTGGAAATGAGATGTTTGAGGACAATGTGTGGTGTGAGGTGGTTTGATCGAGTAAGTAACGTAAGGGTAAGAGAGATGTGTGGAAATAAAAAGAGCGTGGTTGAGAGAGCAGAAGAGTGTGTTTTGAAGTGGTTTGGGCACATGGAGAGAATGAGTGAGGAAAGATTGACCAAGAGGATATATGTGTCGGAGGTGGAGGGAACGAGGAGAAGAGGGAGACCAAATTGGAGGTGGAAAGATGGAGTGAAAAAGATTTTGTGTGATCGGGGCCTGAATATGCAGGAGGGTGAAAGGAGGGCAAGGAATAGAGTGAATTGGAGCGATGTGGTATACCGGGGTTGACGTGCTGTCAGTGGATTGAATCAAGGCATGTGAAGCGTCTGGGGTAAACCATGGAAAGCTGTGTAGGTATGTATATTTGCGTGTGTGGATGTATGTATATACATGTGTATGGGGGGGGGTTGGGCCATTTCTTTCGTCTGTTTCCTTGCGCTACCTCGCAAACGCGGGAGACAGCGACAAAGTATAATAGATAAATAATATATATATATATATATATATATATATATATATATATATATATATATATAGGGAGAGAGAGAGAGAGAGAGAGAGAGAGAGAGAGAGAGAGAGAGAGAGAGAGAGAGAGAGAGAGAGAGAGAGAGAGAGAGAGAGAGAGAGAGAGAGAGAGAAGAGGTAGTAAAAGCTTTACGGATGATGAAAGCCGGCAAAGCAGCAGGCTTGGATGGCATTGCAGTGGAATTTATTAAAAAAGGGGGTGACTGTATTGTTGACTGGTTGGTAAGGTTATTTAATGTATGTATGATTCATGGTGAGGTGCCTGAGGATTGGCGGAATGCTTCCATAGTGCCACTGTAGAAAGGCAAAGGGGATAAGAGTGAGTGCTCAAATTACAGAGGTATAAGTTTGTTGAGTATTCCTAGTAAATTATATGGGAGGGTATTGATTGAGAGGGTGAAGGCATGTACAGAGCGTCAGATTGGGGAAGACCAGTGTGGTTTCAGAAGTGGTAGAGGATGCGTGGATCAGGTGTTTGCTTTGAAGAATGTATGCGAGAAATACTTAGAAAAACAAATGGATTTGTATGTAGCATTTATGGATCTGGAGAAGGCATATGATAGAGTTGATAGAGATGCTCTGTGGAAGGTATAAAGAATATATGGTGTGGGAGGCAAGTTGGTAGAAGCAGTGAAAAGTTTTTATCGAGGATGTAAGGCTTATGTTCGTGTAGGAAGAGAGGAAAGTGATTGGTTCTCAGTGAATGTAGGTTTGCGGCAGGGGTGTGTGATGTCTCCATGGTTGTTTAATTTGTTTATGGATGGGGTTGTTAGGGAGGTGAATGCAAGAGTTTTGGAAGGATGGGCACACATATACATACATGTCCAAACATGCACAATATACATACCTATACATCTCAATGTACATATATATATACACACAGACATATACATATATACACATGTACATAATTCATACTGTCTGCCTTTACTTGTTCCCATCGCCACCTCGCCACACATGGAATAACAACCCCCTCCCCCCTCATGTGTGCGAGGTAGCACTAGGAAAAACACCAAAGGCCCCATTCGTTCACACTCAGTCTCTAGCTGTCATGTAATAATGCCCGAAACCACAGCTCCCTTTCCACATCCAGGCCCCACACACTTTGCATGGTTTACCCCAGACGCTTCACATGCCCTGGTTCAATCCATTTACAGCACGTTGACCCCGGTATACCACATCGTTCCAATTTACTCTATTCCTTGCACGCCTTTCACCCTCCTGCATGTTCAGGCCCCGATCACTCAAAATCTTTTTCACTCCATCTTTCCACCTCCAATTTGGTGTCCCACTTCTCCTCGTTCCCTCCACCTCTGACACATATATCCTCTTGGTCAATCTTTCCTCACTCATTCTCTCCATGTGCCCAAACCATTTCAAAACACCCTCTTCTGCTCTCTCAACCACAGTCTTTTTATTACCACACTTCTCTCTTATCCTTTCATTACTTACTCGATCAAACCACCTCACACCACATATTGTCCTCAAATATCTCATTTCTAACACATCCACCCTCCTTCGCACAACTCTATCTATAGCCCACGCCTCGCAACCATACAACATTGTTGGAAACACTATTCCTTCAAACATACCCATTTTTGCTTTCCGAGATAAAGTTCTCGACTTCCAAACATTCTTCAAGGCTCCCAGAATTCTCGCCCCCACCCCCACCCCCACCCTATGATTCACTTCCGCTTCCATGGTTCCATCCGCTGCCAAATCCACTCCGATATATCTAAAATACTTCACTTCCTCCAATTTTCCTCCATTCAAACGTACCTCCCAGTTGACTTGTCCCTCAATCCTACTGTACCTAATAACCTTTCTTTTATTCACACATTCACACTTACTCTCAGCTTCCTCCTTTCATACAGTTTACCAAACTCGATCACCAGTTTCTACAGTCTCTCAGCCAAATCAGCCACCTGTGTTGTATCATCAACGAACAACAACTGACTCTCTTCCCAAGCTCTCTCATCCATAACAGACTTCATACTTGCCCCTCTCCCCCAAACTCTTGCATTCACCTCCCTAACAACCCCATCCATAAACAAATTAGACAACCATAGAGACACCACGCACCCATGTCGCAAACCCACATTTACCGAGAACAAATCACTTTCCTCTCTTCCTACACGTACACATGCCTTACATCCTTAATAAAGTTTTCACTGCTTCTAACAACTTGTCTCCCACAATATATTTTTAATACCTTCCACAGAGCATCTCTATCAACTGTCCACGGGGAAAAAGAAACACGATAAGTTCCCAAGTGCACTTTCGTGCAATAATCACATCATCAGGGTAGATACAAGAAAATATCAGTCAGTTAATATACAACGAAGAGACGTAGTTAGGACGACATTTGTTTACCAAATGACGGCCCAGCTACGTCTCTGCGTATTCGATGTCTTGATTGATATTCATTTACCTGTTTCAAGGTCTGTTTTCATTGAATTGATATGATTGTGTATAAAAGGCTGTGTATTTCAATTTAATGGAGATTATTATGCTCAAAAATTTGGTATGGCAATGGGTAACCCTCTTTCACCTGTACTAAGTAATCTTCATATAGAATTTTTTTAAACAAAATTACTAAAGGATATCTTACTTTCTAATGCAATTTGGTTTAGGTATGTAGATGATGTTCTTTGTGTTTGGCAAACAAATGAAAATTTATAAATATTTCTCCCCTTACTTAGCAATTTAGTACCTTCCGTCAAATTTAATATAGAAAATGAAAATAATGGCATGTTACCATCCTTAGATTGCATGATTTATAGGCAAGGAAACAAGTTTAAGTTCAGCATATACAGAAAACCTACCAATATATGCTCATATATCCATTATCACTCATCTCAACATGACAGAGTTAAATTATCATCATTTCATAATATGTTCCTTAGGGCATTACGTATTTGCAGTCTAGAGTTTATTGATGATGAATTTGAGAAGATATATTCCATTGGATCTAAGTTAAAGTACCCTAGATCTTTCATTGATAAATCCCTTAAGTTAGCAAAGAAATCATTTTATAGAGTTGAGCCCAAACCTCACACTGACACCAAGAATCTTTTAGTTCTCCTATTTGATAATAATTTCACTTTGCTTCCCATGTTGCCTAAATCCTTTAATGTAAATGTTGCCTTTAGCTACAATAATACAATAAAGAATATCTTAATCAGGAATTCACCAGAAAATTCTCTTGGTTGCATCTATAAAGTTCCATGTGGAAACTATGATGAATTTTATGTTGGTCAGACTGGTAAGGATCTTTCTGTTAGACTTAAGCAACATAGATATAGTATAAGAACGGGAAAAGAATCAATTGCCTTGTTTAATCAAGTTAAAAACTATGATCATTGTTTTGACGGGAGTAATGCCATCTCAGTTATTAACTCTAACTCTATTACCAAGAGAAATATCATTGAATCTTCTATTATTGAATTCACAAATAATTATGATTAAAGATGGTCTATACAAATTAGATAACTTTATTGTTGATAAAATTTGTAAAATGATAAGAATAATTAACGCTCGTTGTATGTTTTGGACAATCACATGTTTACCAAATGGCGTCCTGGCTTCGTCTCTTCGATGTATGTCAACTGACTTATATTTCTCTCTTGTGTCTTCCCTGTTGATGTGATTATTACGCTAGGGTGCACTTGGGAACTTATCGTGTTTCATTTTCCCCGTGGACTCATGGTAATATATATATATATATATATATATATATATATATATATATATATATATATATATATATATATATATATATATATATATATATATGTTGCTGCGAGTCCATACGGAAATGCACTTTCGTCTAATAATCACATCATCCGGGGAGATATAAGAGAGAAATATGTCAGTTGACTTTCAACGCAGAGACGTAGCTGGGACGTCATTTGGTAAACAAATCGCTTCGTAACTACGTCTCTTCGTTGTATATAAACTGACTGATATTTTCTTGTATCACCCGTGATGATATGATTATTCCAGGAAAGTGCACTTGGGAACTTATCGTGTTTCATTTTCCCCGTGAACTCATATGAATATCTTGATCACGCGGAAAATTGTGATCCTTTCCAATATATATATATATATATATATATATATATATATATATATATATATATATATATATATATATATATATATATATATATATATGTTCATATTCATTTATTGTACTTTGTTGCTGTCTCCCGCGTTAGCAAGGTAGCGCAAGGAAACAGATGAAACATTGGCCCAACGTACCCACATAAACATGTATATACATACACGTCTACACACGCACATATACATACCTATACATCTGAACATATATATATATATATATATATATATATATATATATATATATATATATATTTTTTTTGTTTTTGTTTTTGCTTTGTCGCTGTCTGCCGCGTTTGCGAGGTAGCGCAAGGAAACAGACGAAAGAAATGGCCCAACCCACCCCCATACACATGTATATACATACACGTCCACACACGCAAATATACATACCTACACAGCTTTCCAAGATTTACCCCAGACGCTTCACATGCCCTGATTCAATCCACTGACAGCACGGCAACCCCGGTATACTACATCGATCCAATTCACTCTATTACTTGCCCTCCTTTCACCCTCCTACATGTTCAGGCCCCGATCACACAAAATCTTTTTCACTCCATCTTTCCACCTCCAATTTGGTCTCCCACTTCTCCTCGTTCCCTCCACCTCCGACACATATATCCTCTTGGTCAATCTTTCCTCACTCATTCTCTCGATGTGCCCAAACCATTTCAAAACACACTCTTCTGCTCTCTCAACCACGCTCTTTTTATTTCCACACATCTCTCTTACCCTTACGTTACTTACTCGATCAAACCACCTCACACCACACATTGTCCTCAAAACATCTCATTTACAACACATCCACCCTCCTGCGTACAACTCTATCCATAGCCCACGCCTCGCAACCATACAACATTGTTGGAACCACTATTCCTTCAAACATACCCATTTTTGCTTTCCGAGATAATGTTCTCGACTTCCACACATTCTTCAAGGCTCCCAGGATTTTCGCCCCCTCCCCCACCCTATGATCCACTTCCGCTTCCATGGTTCCATCCGCTGCCAGATCCACTCCCAGATATCTAAAACACTTTACTTCCTCCAGTTTTTCTCCATTCAAACTTACCTCCCAATTGACTTGACCCTCAACCCTATTGTACCTAATAACCTTGCTTTTATTCACATTTACTCTTAACTTTCTTCTTTCACACACTTTACCAAACTCATTCACCAGCTACTGAATTTTCTCACAAGAACCAGCAACCAGCGCTGTATCATCAGCGAACAACAACTGACTCACTTCCCAAGCTCTCTCATCCACAACAGACTTCATACTTACCCCTCTTTAGAAAACTCTTGCATTCACCTCCCTAACAACCCCATCCATAAAGAAATTAAACAACCATGGAGACATCACACACCCTTGCCAAGATGTGAAAAAAGGAGAGATAGGTAGTATGTTTGAGGAAAGGAACTTTGATGTTTTGGCTCTGAGTGAAACGAAGCTCAAGGGTAAAAGGGAAGAGTGGTTTGGGAATGTCTTGGGAGTAAAGTCAGGGGTTAGTGAGAGGACAAGAGCAAGGGAAGAAGTAGCAATACTCCTGAAACAGGAGTTGTGGGAGTATGTGATAGAATGTAAGAAAGTAAATTCTCGATTAATATGCGTAAAACTGAAAGCTGATGGAGAGAGGTGGGTGATTATTGGTGAATATGCACCTGGGCATGAGAAGAAAGATCATGAGAGGCAAGTGTTTTGGGAGCAGCTGAATGTGTTAGTGGTTTTGATGCACGAGACCAGGTTATAGTGATGGGTGATTTGAATGCAAAGGTGAGTAATGTGGCAGTTGAGGGAATAATTGGTATACATGGCGTGTTCAGTGTTGTAAATGAAAATGGTGAAGAGCTTGTAGATTTATGTGCTGAAAAAGGACTGGCGATTGGGAATACCTGGTTTAAAAAGCGAGATATACATAAGTATACGTATGTAAGTAGGAGAGATGGCCAGAGAGCGTTATTGGATTACGTGTTAATTGACAGGCGTGCGAAAGAGAGACTTTTGGATGTTAATGTGCTGAGAGATGCAATTGGAGGGATGTCTGATCATTATCTTGTGGAGGCTAAGGTGAAGATTTATATGGGTTTTCAGAAAAGAAGAGTGAACGTTGGGGTGAAGAGGGTGGTGAGAGTAAGTGAGCTGAGGAAGGAGACTTGTGTGAGGAAGTACCAGGAGAGACTGAGTACAGAATGGAAAAAGGTGAGAACAATGGAAGTAAGGGGAGTGGGGGAGGAATGGGATATATTTAGGGAATCAGTGATGGATTGCGCAAAAGATGCTTGTGGCATGAGAAGAGTGGGAGGTGGGTTGATTAGAAAGGGTTGTGAGTGGTGGGATGAAGAAGTAAGATTATTAGTGAAAGAGAAGAGAGAGGCATTTGGACGACTTTTGCAGGGAAAAAATGCAATTGAGTGGGAGATGTATAAAAGAAAGAGACAGGAGGTCAAGAGAAAGGTGCAAGAGGTGAGAAAGAGGGCAAATGAGAGTTGGGGTGAGATCATTAGATTTTAGGGAGAATAAAATGATGTTCTGGAAGGAGGTAAATAAAGTGCTTAAGACGAGGGAGCAAATGGTAACTTCAGTGAAGGGCGCTAATGGGGAGGTGATAACAAGTAGTGGTGACGTGAGGAGATGGAGTGAGTATTTTGAAAGTTTGTTGAATGTGTTTGATGATAGAGTGGCAGATAAAGGGTGTTTTGGTCGAGGTGGTGTGCAAAGTGAGAGGGTTAGGGAAAATGATTTGGTAAACAGAGAAGAGGTAGTAAAAGCTTTGCGGAAGATGAAAGCCGGCAAGGCAGCAGGTTTGGATGGTATTGCAGTGGAATTTATCAAAAAAGTGGGTGACTGTATTGTTGACTGGTTGGTAAGGTTATTTGATGTATGTATGACTCATGGTGAGGTGCCTGATGATTGGTGGAATACGTGCATAGTTCCATTGTACAAAGGCAAAGGGGATGCGAGTGAGTGCTCAAATTACAAAGGTATAAGTTTGTTGAGTATTCCTGGTAAATTATATGGGAGGGTATTGATTGAGAGGGTGAAGGCATGAACAGAGCATCAGATTGGGGAAGAGCAGTGTGGTTTCAGAAGTGGTAGAGGATGTGTGGATCAGGTGTTTGCTTTGAAGAATGTATGTGAGAAATACTTAGAAAAGCAAATGGATTTGTATGTAGCATTTATGGATCTGGAGAAGGCATATGATAGAGTTGATAGAGATGCTCTGTGGAAGGTATTAAGAATATATGGTGTGGGAGGAAAGTTGTTAGAAGCAGTGAAAAGTTTTTATCGAGGATGTAAGGCATGTGTACGTGTAGGAAGAGAGGAAAGTGATTGGTTCTCAGTGAATGTAGGTTTGCGGCAGGGGTGTGTGATGTCTCCATGGTTGTTTAATTTGTTTATGGATGGGGTTGTTAGGGAGGTAAATGCAAGAGTTTTGGAAAGAGGGGCAAGTATGAAGTCTGTTGGGGATGAGAGAGCTTGGGAAGTGAGTCAGTTGTTGTTCGCTGATGATACAGCGCTGGTGGCTGATTCATGTGAGAAACTGCAGAAGCTGGTGACTGAGTTTGGTAAAGTGTGTGGAAGAAGAAAGTTAAGAGTAAATGTGAATAAGAGCAAGGTTATTAGGTACAGTAGGGTTGAGGGTCAAGTCAATTGGGAGGTGAGTTTGAATGGAGAAAAACTGGAGGAAGTGAAGTGTTTTAGATATCTGGGAGTGGATCTGGCAGCGGATGGAACCATGGAAGCGGAAGTGGATCATAGGGTGGGGGAGGGGGCGAAAATTCTGGGGGCCTTGAAGAATGTGTGGAAGTCGAGAATATTATCTCGGAAAGCAAAAATGGGTATGTTTGAAGGAATAGTGGTTCCAACAATGTTGTATGGTTGCGAGGCGTGGGCTATGGATAGAGTTGTGCGCAGGAGGATGGATGTGCTGGAAATGAGATGTTTGAGGACAATGTTTGGTGTGAGGTGGTTTGATCGAGTGAGTAACGTAAGGGTAAGAGAGATGTGTGGAAATAAAAAGAGCGTGGTTGAGAGAGCAGAAGAGGGTGTTTTGAAGTGGTTTGGGCACATGGAGAGGATGAGTGAGGAAAGATTGACCAAGAGGATATATGTGTTGGAGGTGGAGGGAACAAGGAGAAGAGGGAGACCAAATTGGAGGTGGAAAGATGGAGTGAAAAAGATTTTGTGTGATCGGGGCCTGAACATGCAGGAGGGTGAAAGGAGGGCAAGGAATAGAGTGAATTGGAGCGATGTGGTATACCGGGGTTGACGTGCTGTCAGTGGATTGAATCAAGGCATGTGAAGCGTCTGGGGTAAGCCATGGAAAGCTGTGTAGGTATGTATATTTGCGTGTGTGGACGTATGTATATACATGTGTATGGGGGGCGTTGGGCCATTTCTTTCGTCTGTTTCCTTGCGCTACCTCGCAAACGCGGAAGACAGCGACAAAGTATTATAATAAAAAAAAGAAAAAAAAAAAAAATATATATATATATATATATATATATATATATATATATATATATATATATATATATATGTATATATATTATCCCTGGGGATAGGGGAGAAAGAATACTTCGCACGCATTCCTCACGTGTCGTAGAAGGCGACTAGAGGTGACGGGATCGGGGGGGGGGGGGGGGGGGGGGGGGGGTTGGGGGGGGGGGGTTGGGGCTGATATCCTCCCCCCTCGTATTTAAACTTTCTAAAATGGGAAACAGGTATGTATATATATATATATATACATATATATATATATATATATATATATATATATATATATATATATATATATATATATATATATATATATATATATATATATATTTATATATATATATATATATATATATATATATATATATATATATATATATATATATATATATATATATATATATATATATATATATATATATACATATATATATATATATATATATATATATATATATATATATATATATATACATATGAATATATATTTTTTTTTTTTTTTTTTTTTGCTTTGTCGCTGTCTCCCGCGTTTGCGAGGTAGCGCAAGGAAACAGACGAAAGAAATGGCCCAACCCCCCCCCCCCATAAACATGTATATACATACGTCCACACACGCAAATATACATACCTACACAGCTTTCCATGGTTTACCCCAGACGCTTCATATGCCCCGATTCAATCCACTGACAGCACGTCAACCCCGGTATATCACATCGCTCCAATTCACTCTATTCCTTGCCCTCCTTTCACCCTCCTGCATGTTCAGGCCCCGATCACACAAAATTTTTTTCACTCCATCTTTCCACCTCCAATTTGGTCTCCCTCTTCTCCTCGTTCCCTCCACCTCCGACACATATATCCTCTTGGTCAATCTTTCCTCACTCATTCTCTCCATGTGCCCAAACCATTTCAAAACACCCTCTTCTGCTCTCTCAGCCACGCTCTTTTTATTTCCACACATCTCTCTTACCCTTACGTTACTTACTCGATCAAACCACATCACACCACACATTGTCCTCAAACATCTCATTTCCAGCACATCCATCCTCCTGCGCACAACTCTATCCATAGCCCACGCCTCGCAACCATACAACATTGTTGGAACCACTATTCCTTCAAACATACTCATTTTTGCTTTCCAAGATAATGTTCTCGACTTCGACACATTCTTCAAGGCCCCCAGAATTCTCGCCCCCTCCCCCACCCTATGATCCACTTCCGCTTCCATGGTTCCATCCGCTGCCAGATCCACTCCCAGATATCTAAAACACTTCACTTCCTCCAGTTTTTCTCCATTTAAACTCACCTCCCAATTGACTTGACCCTCAACCCTACTGTACCTAATAACCTTGCTCTTATTCACATTTACTCTTAACTTTCTTCTTTCACACACTTTACCAAACTCAGTCACCAGCTTCTGCAGTTTCTCACATGAATCAGCCACCAGCGCTGTATCATCAGCGAACAACAACTGACTCACTTCCCAATCTCTCTCATCCCCAACAGACTTCATACTTGCCCCTCTTTCCAAAACTCTTGCATTCACCTCCCTAACAACCGCATCCATAATCAAAGTAAACAACCATGGAGACATCACACACCCCTGCCGCAAACCTACATTCACTGAGAACCAATCACTTTCCTCTCTTCCTACACGTACACATGCCTTACATCCACGATAAAAACTTTTCACTGCTTCCAACAACTTGCCTCCCACACCATATATTCTTAATACCTTCCACAGAGCATCTCTATCAACTCTATCATATGCCTTCTCCAGATCCATAAATATTACATACAAATCCATTTGCTTTTCTAAGTATTTCTCACATACATTCAACAAAGCAAGCTCCTGATCCACACATCCTCTACCACTTCTGAAACCACACTGCTCTTCCCCAATCTGATGCTCTGTACATGCCTTCACCTTCTCAATCAATACCCTCCCATATCATTTACCAGGAATACTCAACAAACTTATACCTCTGTAATTTGAGCACTCCCTCTTATCCCCTTTGCCTCTGTACAATGGCACTATGCACGCATTTCGCCAATCCTCAGGCACCTCACCGTGAGTCATACATACATTAAATAACCTTACCAACCAGTCAACAATACAGTCACCCCCTTTTTTAATAAATTCCACTGCAATACCATCCAAACCTGCTGCCTTGCCGACTTTCATCTTCCGCAAAGCTTTTACTACCTCTTCTCTGTTTACCAAATCATTTTTCCTAACCCTCTCGCTTTGCACACCACCTCGACCAAAACACCCTATATCTGCCACTCTATCATCAAACACATTCAACAAACCTTCAAAATACTCACTCCATCTCCTTCTCACATCACCACTACTTGTTATCACCTCCCCATTTGCGCCCTTCACTGAAGTTCCCATTTGCTCCCTTGTCTTACGCACTTTATTTACCTCCTTCCAGAAAATCTTTTTATTCTCCCTTAAATTTAATGATACTCTCTCACCCCAACTCTCATTTGCCCTTTTTTTCACCTCTTGCACCTTTCTCTTGACCTCCTGTCTCTTTCTTTTATACGTCTCCCACTCAACTGCATATATATATATATATATATATTATTAATTTATTTTTCTTTGTCACTGTCTCCCGCGTTAGCGAGGTAGCGCAAGGAAATAGACGAAAGAATGGCCAAAACCCCCCACATACACATGCATATACATACACGTCCACACACACAAATATACATACCTATACATCTCAATGTACACACACATATATATATATATATATATATATATATATATATATATATATATATATATATATATATATATATATATATATATATATATATATATATATATATATATATATATATATATATATATATATATATATATATATATATATATATATATATATATATATATATATATATATATATATATATATATATATATATATATATATATATATATATATATATATATATATATATATATATATATATATATATATATACACACACAGAAATATACATATATACACATATACATAATTCATACTGTCTGCCTTTATTCATTCTCGTCGCCACCCCGCCACACATGAAATAACAACACCCTCCCCTCTCATGTAAGCGAGGTAACGCTAGGAAAAGACAACAAAGGCCACATTCGTTCACACTCAGTCTCTAGCTGTCATGTAATAATGCACCGAAACCACAGCTCTCTTTCCACATCCAGGCCCCACAGAACTTTCCATGGTTTACCCCAGACGCCTCACATGCCCTGGTTCAATCCATTGACAGCATATTGACAACGGTATACCACATCGTTCCAATTCACTCTATTCCTTGCCCGCCTTTCACCCCCCTGCATGTCCACGCCCCGATCACTCAAAATCTTTTTCACTCCATCTTTCCACCTCCAATTTGGTCTCCCACTTCTCCTCGTTCCCTCCACCTCTGACACATATATCCCTTTGGTCAATCTTTCCTCACTCATTCTCTCCATGTGACCAAACCATTTCAAAACACCCTCTCCTGTTCTCTCAAACACACTCTTTTTATTTCTACACATATCTCTTACCCTTACATTACTTACTCGATCAAACCACCTCACACCACATATTGTCCTGAAACATCTCATTTCCAGCACATCCACCCTCCTGCGCACAACTCTATCCATAGCCTAGGCCTCGCAACCATACAATATTGTTGGAACCACTTTTCCTTCAAACATAACCATTTTTGTTTTCCGAGATAAAGTTCTCGACTTCCAAACATTCTTCAAGGCTCCCAGAATTTTCCCCTCCTCCCCCACCCTATGATTCAATTCCGCTTCCTTGGTTCCATCCGCTGCCAGATCGACTCCCAGATATCTAAAACACTTTACTTCCTACAGTTTTTCTCCATTCAAACTTACCTCCCAATTGACTTGACCCTCAACCCTACTCTACCTAATAACCTCACTCTTATTCACATTTACTCTTAACTTTCTTCTTTCACACACTTTACTAAACTCAGTCACCAGCTTCTGCAGTTTCCCACATGAATCAGCCACCAGCGCTGTATCATCAGCGAACAACAACTGACTCACTTCCCAAGCTCTCTCTACCCCAACAGACTTCATACTTGCCCCTCTCTCCAAAACTCTTGCATTCACCGTCCTAACAACCCCATCCATAAACAAATTAAACAACCATCACACACCCCTGCCGCAAACCTACATTCACTGAGAACCAATCACTTTCCACTCTTCGTACATGTACACATGCCTTACATCCTCGATAAAAACTTTTCACTGCTTCTAACAACTTGCCTCCCACATCATAAATTCTTAATACCTTCCACAGAGTATCTCTATCAACTCTATCATATGCCTTCTCCAGATCCATAAATGCTACATACAAATCCATTTGTTTTTCTAAGTATTTCTCACATACATTCTTCAAAGCAAACACCTGATCCACACATCCTCTACCACTTCTGAAACCACGCTGCTCTTCCCCAATCTGATGTGTATATATATATATATATATATATATATATATATATATATATATATATATATATATATGTTAGGGAGGTAAATGCAAGAGTTTTGGAAAGAGGGGCAAGTATGAAGTCTGTTGGGGATGAGAGAGCTTGGGAAGTGAGTCAGTTGTTGTTCGCTGATGATACAGCGCTGGTGGCGGATTCATGTGAGAAACTGCAGAAGCTGGTGACGGAGTTTGGTAAAGTGTGTGGAAGAAGAAAGTTAAGAGTAAATGTGAATAAGAGCAAGGTTATTAGGTACAGTAGGGTGGAGGGTCAAGTCAATTGGGAGGTGAGTTTGAATGGAGAAAAACTCGAGGAGGTGAAGTGTTTTAGATATCTGGGAGTGGATCTGTCAGCGGATGGAACCATGGAAGCGGAAGTGGATCATAGGGTGGGGGAGGGGGCGAAAATTTTGGGAGCCTTGAAAAATGTGTGGAAGTCGAGAACATTATCCCGGAAAGCAAAAATGGGTATGTTTGAAGGAATAGTGGTTCCAACAATGTTGTATGGTTGCGAGGCGTGGGCTATGGATAGAGTTGTGCGCAGGAGGATGGATGTGCTGGAAATGAGATGTTTGAGGACAATGTGTGGTGTGAGGTGGTTTGATCGAGTAAGTAACGTAAGGGTAAGAGAGATGTGTGGAAATAAAAAGAGCGTGGTTGAGAGAGCAGAAGAGGGTGTTTTGAAATGGTTTGGGCACATGGAGAGAATGAGTGAGGAAAGATTGACCAAGAGGATATATGTGTCGGAGGTGGAGGGAACGAGGAGAAGAGGGAGACCAAATTGGAGGTGGAAAGATGGAGTGAAAAGGATTTTGTGTGATCGGGGCCTGAACATGCAGGAGGGTGAAAGGAGGGCAAGGAATAGAGGGAATTGGAGCGATGTGGTATACAGGGGTTGACGTGCTGTCAGTGGATTGAATCAAGGCATGTGAAGCGTCCGGGGTAAACCAAGGAAAGCTGTGTAGGTATGTATATTTGCGTGTGTGGACGTGTGTATGTACATGTGTATGGGGGGGGTTGGGCCATTTCTTTCGTCTGTTTCCTTGCGCTACCTCGCAAAAGCGGGAGACAGCGACAAAGTATAAAAAAAAAAAAAAAAAAAAAAAAAAAAATATATATATATATATATACATATATATACATATATATATATATATATATATATATATATATATATATATATATACATATATATATATATATATATATATATATATATATATATATATATATATATATATATATATATATATGTATATATATATATATGTATATATATATATATATATATATATATATGTATATATATATATATATATATATATATATATATATATATATATATATATATATATATATATATATATATATATATATATATATATATATATATATATATATATATATTATCCCTGGGGATAGGGGAGAAAGAATACTTCCCACGTATTCCCTGCGTGTCGTAGAAGGCGACTAAAAGGGGAGGGAGCGGAGGGCTGGAAACCCTCCCCTCTCAATTATTTTTTTTAATTTTCCAAAAGAAGGAACAGAGAAGGGGGCCAGGTGAGGATATTCCCTCAGTGGCCCAGTTCTCTGTTGTTAACGCTACCTCGCTAACGCGGGAAATGGCGAATAGTTTGAAAAAAAAAAATATATATATATATATATATATATATATATATATATATATATATATATATATATATATATATTTTTTTTTTTTTTTTTTTTTTTTTTTTTTTTATACTTTGTCGCTGTCTCCCGCGTCTGCGAGGTAGCGCAAGGAAACAGACGAAAGAAATGGCCCAACCCCCCCCCCCCCCATACACATGTACATACACACGTCCACACACGCAAATATACATACCTACACAGCTTTCCATGGTTTACCCCAGACGCTTCACATGCCTTGCTTCAATCCACTGACAGCACGTCAACCCCTGTATACCACATGACTCCAATTTACTCTATTTCTTGCCCTCCTTTCACCCTCCTGCATGTTCAGGCCCCGATCACACAAAATCTTTTTCACTCCATCTTTCCACCTCCAATTTGGTCTCCCTCTTCTCCTCGTTCCCTCCACCTCCGACACATATATCCTCTTGGTCAATCTCTCCTCACTCATTCTCTCCATGTGCCCAAACCATTTCAAAACACCCTCTTCTGCTCTCTCAACCACGCTCTTTTTATTTCCACACATCTCTCTTACCCTTACGTTACTTACTCGATCAAACCACCTCACACCACACATTGTCCTCAAACATCTCATTTCCAGCACATCCATCCTCCTGCGCACATCTCTATCCATAGCCCACGCCTCGCAACCATACAACATTGTTGGAACCACTATTCCCTCAAACATACCCATTTTTGCTTTCCGAGATAATGTTCTCGACTTCCACACATTTTTCAAGGCTCCCAAAATTTTCGCCCCCTCCCCCACCCTATGATCCACTTCCGCTTCCATGGTTCCATCCGCTGACAGATCCACTCCCAGATATCTAAAACACTTCACTTCCTCCAGTTTTTCTCCATTCAAACTCACCTCCCAATTGACTTGACCCTCACCCCTACTGTACCTAATAACCTTGCTCTTATTCACATTTACTCTCAACTTTCTTCTTCCACACACTTTACCAAACTCAGTCACCAGCTTCTGCAGTTTCTCACATGAATCAGCCACCAGCGCTGTATCATCAGCGAACAACAA
>NC_092238.1:45371399-45431399 GCF_036320965.1 Panulirus ornatus | reverse complement strand
CACGTCGTTCCTCGTCTATCCTGGCTTTCATGGCCGCACCATCACCAGTTTCCGATATATAGCTTCCCGGAGGATGTATTGAGACAGGATCTGCGGGGCCCCCTGGCCTCATACAAACATTTATATTAAAGCGAAGAAATTGTGACCGAGTAGGAAACGAAAAATGGAAATTACTGATAAGAAATTTGATCGGTGGGTTATAGCAGATATAGATAATATAACGGTTGGTTGAGTTGACTGATGAACATAGAAAGAGACAGCGAATATTACAAAAGCGAGAGAGACAACGAGATACACAAGACGGATCCAGCAGTATTCCCTGGGTAGTAGTCGGGCTCTCAGGCAGCCAGGAGGTGACTGTAGGAGTCCGAGTATGAAATTAGGAAAAGTTAAAGTGAAAGGAAGCAACAGAATTGGTGATGTTCCTTTGCGTGGATCAAGCTGGCGATGGTGGTACTGATGGTAGTTGTGGTAGTGGCAGTGGCGGTAGTGGTGGTGGCAGTGGCGGTAATAGTGGTAGTGGTAGTGATGGTAGTAGTGGTAGTGGTGGCGGTAGTGGCGGTAGTAGTGGTAGTGGTAGTAGTGGTAGTAGTGGCGGTAGTGGCGGTAGTAGTGGTCGTGGTAGTAGTGGTAGTAGTGGCGGTAGTGGCGGTAGTAGTGGTAGTGGCGGTGGACAGTTTGATGATAATGGTGATACTGGCGACTTTAATATTGGTGGCGATGGTGACGCTCGTAGTTGCTATATAACTATTAATGACGATGAGATTTTGTTACGAAAAGTCGAGCTTATTGTGACGCCTTGTACATGGTCTGGCAATCGATAATGACAATTATTCTATATTGCCGTTGATAAAGGTAATCATTTCATATTGCCACTGATGATGGTTATTATATCATATTGTAAGATGTGGTGATTGTGGCGGCGGTGGTGCTGCACCGGCGGCTCTAGTAAGGCTGGTGTTGATACAGCTGCTCACGTACTGTTGCCCTCTTCCCTGAGATGCTTCTTGCTTTACTTGGTACTTGTTGAGGTGGCAACACTGACTGACATTGCGCTGGGTAGAGCCATCTGCTGCTGCTGCCTCGACCCGCTACCACAACATATTCTCCTTCTCTTTCTCTTCTTCCTCCTCATTTTCACTCTCTTGTTGTTGTTGTTGTTGTTGTTGTTCTTCTTCTTCTTCTTCTTCTTCTTCTTCTTCTTCTTCTTCTTCTGGTGCCTACGGTCTTTGGACTTAGGCTGACGCAAGACTTCGGTAAACTTGTTATCTGTTGGCTGAGGGTTCAAGTTCCGAACGAGGGAGTTAATTAACAAGCACAAGCGGGAGGAACACCAACAGTTATGGAAACGAACGACAATGCGCTGGTGTATTACCGCTTTAATTAGCGAGTAACAATTGTATAGTAGCAGTTAAATCCTATTAGGTTACGAACTGAGGCTTAATGAGCTGTACATCGGATAGCTGGGAGCTGTTAGCGATAATATAGTGACTCCCAGAGGGGATCGACTGTTACCTTTACTGGAGGATCAGTTGGTCGAGTAAGGTCATTTCAGCCGTTCATGGCCTGGTTCACAGCTGCAGGAGGAGACGTTTGTGCAGGTGGTGCTGGCTGCGGCTGCTCGCTCGATAACCTCAGATTATGAGCAGGCTCTCTCTCTCTCTCTCTCTCTCTCTCTCTCTCTCTCTCTCTCTCTCTCTCTCTCTCTCTCTCTCTCTCTCTCTCTCTCTCGGTAGAAGATGGTAGACAGAGAACTGCGCAGTGAGCCAGCACTTCAATGGCTGTCGAGCCTGGGTTATTGTCATTTCTCTCTGCCTCACCCACAACAGATTTGCTAGTTTTCAATTCTATAGACAAACACATGTACGCTGATCTTGCACATAACACTTGACAAGGTGTGACGTACACGACCCGTTCTGTATAACTCTTTTAAGTTTCTCTGCGGTAAGCGGTACCCACTAACTGCGTTTAACAAAACCTCGTTGTAAGCTCTCTTAAATATATACTCTCTCTCTCTCTCTCTCTCTCTCTCTCTCTCTCTCTCTCTCTCTCTCTCTCTCTCTCTCTCTCTCTCGGTAGAAGATGGTAGACAGAGAACTGCGCAGTGAGCCAGCACTTCAATGGCTGTCGAGCCTGGGTTATTGTCATTTCTCTCTGCCTCACCCACAACAGATTTGCTAGTTTTCAATTCTATAGACAAACACATGTACGCTGATCTTGCACATAACACTTGACAAGGTGTGACGTACACGACCCGTTCTGTATAACTCTTTTAAGTTTCTCTGCGGTAAGCGGTACCCACTAACTGCGTTTAACAAAACCTCGTTGTAAGCTCTCTTAAATATATACTCTCTCTCTCTCTCTCTCTCTCTCTCTCTCTCTCTCTCTCTCTCTCTCTCTCTCTCTCTCATTCAGTCGAGAAATTTCCAGTTTCAGAAAGAACCTGGATGGAGATGAATGGGGTCGTGTTTGATGTGACTTCGTATGGCTTTAGAGAGAATGTATTTGTTCTCTAGGTAAGATGAAGCGGCTTACTACGGAAATTGATGGCGCTGAGGTTGATGTTAACTAGCGATAAGGGCCTGCTCAAATGAAAGGTACAAAAAATGATCTTGAAAACGAAATTGAAGGTCTTAGTATTGCAATTTATCGTCCTAGTTATTTTTCTTTAGTTCACAAAACGTTCAGAGGAATTCGTACGTATTTGTTAAACGATATCAGTGAGTTTCACAGCGTCCTAAACGATCCCGAGGAATCCTGTAACGTTCCAGGGTTGATCCAGACGGACGACTGTATTGACGCAGTGGACATTTAAGATACTGGAAGGCTCGAGGGTGACAGTGTTCATGATGCACGCATTATTGGTGTCTGTGATGACGACGAAATGACGTTGGGAGAAGCGGTAAATATGTTTGTCGTTACGCTCATGCCTTCAGGAGTCTCCTTGGTATACTGTTGCTTTTAATCCTGCTTGTGGACGTTGATCTTATATTACTGCACATGGAAAAGTAAGGCTTAGGCCAACAGATTATGCTTATAACGACGGACCCCAGTCCCGCTGGTATTGCCTAGCTCCCCTGTGCTGCTGGATTCTCAAAGTTAAATTCCCCTTTGCCAGAAATATTATTTTACCCACGAAGACTGCATGAACCTGGAGGTCATGACTCTGAAAAGGTAACGACCTGAGCATCACCCTCGCCCCCACGGGGTTGCCCCAGACCTAAAACCTTTGAGGTATAACCTCAAATGCGTTTTGCATGAAAGAAAAAGTTAAAGTTTTGGATGATATCACATTTCATTTCTGTTGGCCAGAGAAGGACACTTCGCTGTGGACTTTAATCCATCAATGATTTCGAGAGGAAAGAAAGGAAAAAGATTAGTTCAATGTCTCTCTCTCTCTCTCTCTCTCTCTCTCTCTCTCTCTCTCTCTCTCTCTCTCTCTCTCTCTCTCTCTCTCTCTCAACCTTCTCGCTTCTTTACCCTGATTTTTCAGGCGAGCCTTGAATATCACACGGTGTTAGACTTGATCCCGTCATGTGCCACGGCAAAGGTGAGACTTGACGACGGATACTCCAAACCTTGAGCAGGACGCGGAGCAGAAGTGCTTGCTCGTATAACTGTCCCTCCTCCAAAAAAAAAAAAAAAAAATAGCTTCCCCTCAACTGGTTGTTGTTGGCAACGCAACGTTACCACGGGTTAAAGCGCCCGTTTCTTAAGCCGAATATTTGCCATGATGATAATGGTAATGAAAATCCCTCAGTAATAATTAAACTCCCCCTCCTCTTCTGCCCCTGTCAGAGCGCTTCATTCACCACGCTCGTTCAAGGCAAATAGATAGCCATGAATAGCCTGGGAAAGGTCATGCGCCGTGGGCTTGCTGCTCCTGACGTGACATTTACTTCAGATGTGTGTGTGTGTGTGTGTGTGTGTGTGTGTGTGTGTGTGTGTGTGTGTGTGTGTGTTTCCATGGCCGTACCAAGAACTGTATAGATCAGTATTGTTAGTGAAAAAGATTACTGGTTCTTTACGCTACATCCTGACGAGAACCTCTACTCTGTTCTGACCTATACATGACAAGAACTCTAGTAATGATACATGTTACATAGAGGCAAGAGCAACTTAACTTGAAGATGCAGCCATCATCACTTAATATTGCATCCTCATTGTTTCTACTACTACTACTACTACTACTACTACTACTACTACTACTACTACTACTACTACTACTACTACTACTACTATCACTACTACTACTACAACTACTACTACTATTACTACTACTACTACTGCTGGTACTACTATTATCATCATCATCATTACTATTATAATCAGTAATAAAATTTGTCTATTTCATACCTGTTTACTGTTTTCTGCGTTGATGTCAGGAACAGACGAAAAAAAACTCATTTGCTCCCATGCAGTCTCTAGCTGTCATGTGTAATGCACCGAAACCACAGCTCCCCATCCACAACCAGGCCCCACATGGTTTACTCCAGCTGATTCGCATGTCCTGGTGCAGTCCATTAACAGCACGCCAACCTTTGTGCTATTATTATCATTATCATTATTATCATTATTATTATTATTATTATTATTATTAGTAGTAGTAGTAGTAGTAGTAGTAGTAGTAGTAGTAGTAGTAGTAGTAGTAATTGTTGTAGTAGTAGTAGTAGTAGTAGTAGTATCATTATTATTATCATCATTATTATTATCATTATCATTATTAATATCATTATTATTGTTATTATTGTTATCATTATTATCATTATTATTATCATTATCATTATTACTATTATCTGTATCTTATTATACTTTGTCGCTGTCTCTCGCGTTCGCGAGGTAGCGCAAGGAAACAGACGAAAGAATGGCCCAACCCACCCACATACACAAGTATATACATACACGTCCACACACACACACATATACATCCTTAAACATCTCAACGTATACATATATATATACACACACAGACATTTACATATATACACATGTACATAATTCATACTGTCTGCTCTTATTCATTCCCGTCGCTACCCCGACATTATTGTTGTTATCATTATTATCATTATCATTACTATTATTATTATCCTACCACTATCATCATTATCATTATAATTATCATCACTTATATAATTCTTAGTATCATTCCAGAGCCCCTTTTCTCGAGGCTCCTGCAACATCAAAGCTAAGCTACAAACAATAGCAAGGAAAAGACGGACAACTTTGAATAGAGAAGTTCGTCGATGAGATTGTAACCCGATGATGCAACCACGTCGCATGTGACTTCACTCGTGGAGTAAACACAAGTAGGCGGTGGCCGGCCACGCCTTCGACTCCTACCAAAATGAATAGTAAACGACTTCAAAACTCTGACTCGTGATGGTAGGTTTATAAGTCATGACTTTCATTGATCCGTAGCCGAAATATTTCAAGCAGGCTTTCCATTTCTGACACATCACCTTTGAGATGGGAAAGACGTTATCCTTGCTACTGCAGAGACTGGGGAGGGTTAATGCCATGGCTCTATCTGTAAGAAGAGCTTCACCCTTATCACACTCACTCACACCTTCCAGAGTTGCCTTCCAAGAGTCATCCTCACGAGCTTACGGTGTATTAGCTCTCTGAGGTATAGATCCTAGCAGAGGCTCCTGGTCCAGACCCTCTACTTCTGAGAACGAGAGTCCCAGAGTTAACTCCAATCTTTTTCAAGCCTGTTAAGCTTTTCCTTTTTTTTTCTACTTCCTACCACTGCTTTCTCGACCTCTGGGGAAGTTGACCCGTCGTAAACAGACGCTCCCGTCACCATTGGCCGACATGATTTAATCTCAGGCACACAACTTGAGGTTCTTTTTTGCTCAGGCCCTCCCACCCTGCAGGCCCCCATCCTGCAGACCACCAGCCGCTGCTAATGCTACAACTTCTAACGCTGGCGTCCTCAACGTTGGCGAACCTTTTTGTTGTATTTTGCCCGTCTGTCTGTTGCTTGTGTTGATGTTGCCGTTTTCTTGTGTCTAGAAAGCTCTAAAAGAAATCAGATTCTTCTTTGACAATTTCTTTTTTTTTCTTCATTGCTCGCTTTCTTGTTTCATAGCAATGGCCATTATCATTGTCCACCTTCATTATCTGGAGAGAGTTGGATGGTGTTTAGAGTTAAGTGAAGATAGCCTTGTATCCGATCAGTAAAGGTTAGGTCAAAGGCCAGTGGTGTCGAGGGTCTACCGAAGATACGTTGGATGTGGGTTATAAGTGTCAGACCTGAGGCTTGTCTGAGCTGAATATACTCTCGACCTGACCCCATTATCCTCATCATACCTTCATTATCACTACACCTTTATGTTCAGGATAAGCTCTTTCTCGCCAAGCCCTCTGTTCACTACACCATTATCTTTATTACTCCTTCACCAATTCAATCCCCCTTATCTTCCATTCATCTTATCATCACGGTACCTTTGCCTTAATCAGTCCCTCATCTCACATAACGCTTATCTCCACTGACCTAATTGAAGGCCGTGTTATCTTCAATATACCGTTATTTCTGTTAGAATCCTGCCTATCTTCATGATACCCTCACCTTCACCAAGCTAAGTTCGAGGTGGGCCTTGACCCTAAGTTAGGCCGTGTTTTGTTTACTATACTCTTCACTATGCTCACATATTCGTTACTAAAGTTCATTACTACACCCTCATCACAACACACTCCATACCAATGATCTTTGACCTAACCCTTACTGGGAAGGTCAGAGGTTAACTTTTCCACAGACGAGTGTAATACTCCTCCCCACCCGGTATAAACAGGTAACTTAAAATAGGTAGACACACACACACACACGCACACCACCACCACCACCATTGTAAATATATAAACATATATCTGCGTTTCTCTCCAAACAAATACAAGGGAATATATGACACTATTCCTCCACGTCTGCATAAACTTCCTTGTATATATACTCCATTAGAGTTACCATTTGCTTCAGTTAGGCTAAATAAAATGGAATCATACCAAACAAAGAAATATGATGGGCTCCATTAAGAACATTCCCACGCCTTTCATCCTCTCCGTCTCTTGAAGGACCGACCACAGGGAGGACATCAGTTCCTCAGATCCCTGCCATATATGAAGGACGCAGCAAAATCCTCTCCCGCTGGAGGAAATCCAATTAGGAGACGGAGCATCTGTGTTCTCTAGGGCAATATTTCTATTTCTTAGTAAGTCGAATTTCTTTTTTTTTTTGCGCATATTATGTATTAATCTATTATGGCAGGCGACTTCTCCTTTTAAGTCAGTTTATCTTATAACAGTCAAAGGATTGAAGATAGAGTTTCCGTGATCCTTTAATTGCACAAGAATGTATCTGGAACTTCTTTAACAAATACCTATGATCAAAAAAGATACATTTCCAGCGACTGAATTTCCCATTGGGATAAGAAGAAACCTGTTATTTTGATTAACTTAATAACATATGTATCCTCATCTACGTTTGAGGATTAGCTGTATTCTACCAACAATGTGTTTAATCTTATGTCATTCTACTTCCTAGACGTGTTAATGCCATAACTTGTCTTATGATCATGAACAGTTGTATCTATCTTCCTAATAAGCGTTGCACGATGTTATTACATCCAGATAACGAGATGAAGTCAATACCCGAACGAAGTCAGTGAGCATGATTCGGGTAAGGACACTAGTCTTTGTCCTCATACAAAGGATATAACTTATGAGCTAGCGCATCCTTGTCTAAACAAACAAACAAACAAACAAACAAACAAACAAAAAGAACCAGGAATCGAGAGTAGACTATTGATTTTATAACACAAATATCTGAAAATGCCAACATTCACAAGCAAATTACAGGATACTTCATAGCTGCACTATCACTCACCAATATGATCAGTGCAAAGAAAGACACAGCCAAATGATTCATCCTTAGCTTTCAGTAAACCTAATTTCACATCATTTCTAGACAAGCGCATCTTCACTTTCATCTTAAAGAACGCATCTTCACCTCACCCTCCACAAACACATCTTCCCTACACCTTTGGAAGCTACTGGCCTTTAACCTAACATAAATGTGCATATATTATGGGTCAGGTCTACGACCAAGGTTGGTGCTGAATGAAGTAAAGGAAAAGAAGAATGGAAAAAAGTAAAAACAAGTAAGAGCAAAATGTTCGCCTTCCTTGGAGACACAAGAGGTCTCACATAAAACTGTAACCGAAAAAAATAGCTCTAGGGAACAAGAGGGGAAATTATATCCTTGTTACGTACTGTGCTGGCAACACCAGAGGGAGGGTCTCATGTTAACCCAACCTGACGTTATGGCTGATGCTGCGGCTTAGGCAGAGAGAGAGAGAGAGAGAGAGAGAGAGAGAGAGAGAGAGAGAGAGAGAGAGAGAGAGAGAGAGAGAGAGAGAGAGAGAGAGAGAGATAGCACTTACAACAGTTTGCTAGCGCGGAACGCTCACCTCAGAAAAAAATAGTTATGGAGACAGTGGTGAGTGAGTTATGTGTTGTCAAGTGTTGTTATGTGCGAGATGGAAGGACTGTATGTCTGTTGACTTAAAGTCAACAGCCCATGTGTGAGTGGGTTAGATAGAAGAGATACTTAGGCCGAAGGAATGACACTTGACTGCCACTAAAGTAGAGAGAGAGAGAGAGAGAGAGAGAGAGAGAGAGAGAGAGAGAGAGAGAGAGAGAGAGCCAACAGTGACAGTGATACTAGTAATGTTATCGGAAGTGTAGCACACGTCTTGCATAACCAGGTCCAGTCTTGGACACATTTGCCTCAGCAACACACTACTCTTTCCCATCATTAAGATTTTTCTTATAATAGTTATCAATACCGGCATGTAGCTTGTTTCGTAAGGATTTCATCTGCATCTCTCAACGAGGCCATATCTAAAGTTATTTGACCGTAATGTGGTTTTCTTGTTTTGCCTCTTTGGCTACGAGACATTTCAGGATCACTGTACAAGCGCTTACCTTCTGGTGTCAGCATTCGATTGCTCATACGCATTATTTATCGATGTATCCTGATTAAGACCTGCTATGCCTGCATTTTCATAAGCTACTCCATTGACAATTGTAGATCTTGTCAAACAGCACATTTTTCTTCTGTTTGTTACCCAAGCAGCCATACACAGGTATATTAAGGAATGATACACATACCAGCACAGAATATATGTCGATAACATTAATCTTATACTGCATCGTATGATCAGGCAAAGCCCTCTCTTTCACTGTGCTGGTCTGCTGGGAGATGAGATGACAAGAAACTTCCGTGGAATCTGTCTGGACGCAGTGAGTCACAACGTGGAAAGAGGAATACGAACGAGAACTGGGATGCGGAGGCGGCGGGAGGTGCAGGAGACAGGATTTTCACTTGATGACTGAGTGTCACGCACCCTCACGAACAGTAACTACGAACTATGCAAATATGTGCTGTTTGGTGCGCTATTGCTTTTTTTTTTTTTTTTACGTTGGAGGCTCCAGTCACGGACAAAAGTCCACATTAAAGCCGGGCCTTAATTGAAATATAGAGAGGTTAGTTAAGGAGAAAGAAGAGACAATGGAAACTATTCACGAGTTTGGGAGGAAGGGAAAAAAATCTTTTGGAATGTGCCAGGTCATAGTTAATGGGAAAAGACATAAGAGGATAGTCTCGAGGTGTAGGAAAAGACACACTTGTCAGAATGGCCCACCCTTGAGTCGCCAATAGCCACGCATCAATCAAACTTGCTGAGTATTGCGTGTTAGGGACAAGCAAGCAACTAGCAATCGGAGCAAAAACCAGAGTGTTACCTATGGAAGAGATAAAGTGAACCAACATAATGGCGCAGGGCAAACGGGTCAAGTTTTGAAGTTAGCCTGGGACAGTTTTATAAGTCCAAAAGCTTGCGACTCAACTCACTTATCTATAATTACCTATTTGTGCTGTTCGGGAGAAGAGTTTTACACTTGTGGGGCTACAGTCTCTTGAACATTCTCTACAATATGTATGCCGTGTGCATTAAACATGCCCACATTCATTTTGTTCCACTATCCAACACTCTTGTATAATCTTATGTAATAAGAATACTTCTTGATATCTTTTCTAACACGTATCACACGTATCTATTCACTCACTCTGGATGTTCTATCTTTGTATCCTTCGAAGAAGTGTTCAGTGTGTGTGTGTGTGTGTGTGTGTGTGTGTGTGTTTGTGTGTGTGTGTGTGTGTGTGTGTGTGTGTGTGTGTGTGTGTGTGTGTGTGTGTGTGTGTGTATCTTCACTTGTGTTGCGCGATGATATCATGTGTGCACTGCTGTCCAGACAGCTTATGGCCTCCTACAATGTTACTCTTGAACCCAGATCAAGTTCCCAGCAGCTTTGCAGTTAGAGCTCTTTCGTTTCGTCTGATCCTTTGGTTACTTTAGCCTTAACCTTCATTATGCTAATGGAAACAATGTGAATATACAGAAAGGTCATAAGTAAGCAGAGACTTTAACGTTACTCACAAAGACCATGAGAATTGTTAGAGACCCACAATGTGGCGGTAGCAAACCAGAAAAACAACATAGCCAGAAGTTATTAAAACGTATTAATAGCTCTGCCTGGCGAACCCCAAGGTGGAACTGTAACCCGCTTGCCCGGTGTGGGACTGGCTGCGATGGCTGGCTGCCACCGCGGCCTGGGAAGGGGCCTTCCCCCCCAGGAGCAGGACACTCTACACCATCTCGTGCACGTGAACCTCCCAAAGGGTTCCAGTGGTTGCCAACGGAAAGAGGAAAAGTAGGTCTATCCTTGTGTGTTACAAGTATTTGCGATTATCACAAGTGTGTGCTACTGAGAGAGAGTTTTACCAAGTGTTACCCCGTCTCTTAAACTTATATACAAGTGTCATGTCTTAATTCCTACGTGAACAGACAGACAGACAGACAGACAGACAGACACAGACTCACACTCACACATATACCCACAGAGAATGTTCAAGAGCTGGGGCACCACGAATATAAAACTCTCTCCCCTAACGGTACAGATAGGTAATTGCGCACACACCAACCGAAGCCAGGTTTCTATCTATCGACTACATCTGGTCGGAGATTGAGCGTCTAGGTTAGGTGTGGGCCGATCACCCCGCCAAGTATTTGAACCCATTAAGGCCAGTCATCGGGCACACCTTTGCTGACTCAATGATCAGTGTGGGTATGTGTGTTGGTGTGTGTGTGTGTGTGTGTGTGTGTGTGTGTGTGTGTGTGTGTGTGTGTGTGTGTAAAATGATATATATTGTAAATACTCTTGCGAAGCACAAAAGAAATTGTATACCTACAAACGTTTCACGAAAGCTACCTAACTCATTACTTAGATTTTTTTCTATTCTTTTTATCACCAAGAAATATTTGGAAATTCTACGGCCTGAAGTAAGAGAAGTGCATCTAGATAACTATCTTAAACAATGCAGTAAACAAATTGTATTATAGTCATTAGTACATATTTTGTTTCGAGGGAAAAGTCAATATTTCGTTTTGAAGATGAATATAAATATCATGTATCAAAATACGACCCCCATTTGCCATAAACCCGGCATATAGATCCCGACATATAAAATGCCATCTAACTTGGAGATCCCGTATCGAGGACCGTTTGAGGTGGCCTCTTATAAAACCAATATATATGCAAGGAATTTCCCTGCCCCTCCCCTCCAAGAATGATGCCTCGTTCACCACTGCCAGATCTTCTCCCTGTCACCCGTCAAACACAGTTCCACGGAAAAATGAGCCTTCAGCTCGAGCTGCATTAGGAAGTAATAGATACCAGGCCTACGAACACGTTGAGTGCGTTGTACGTATAGTTGTTTTTTCTTTTGAAAGTCAATCAAAGAAAAAATAAATTAAGGAGGAAGTTAGATTTCCTAAATGGAGGAGAACTGGCCTGCCTTTTGGCTTGAATCAAAACATGGCAGCCTACAACTTAAGCTAAGGACGTAGGGGATGATATCCTTCACCTGGAAGAGATCTAAACACATGGATTAAGTGAAGTGTAAATACAAAGGAATACGACAAATAGAAAGATAACTCAAAAGCAACAGAACAGTGGGTCATATCTAGACAGTCTGTGGTAGTGAAAAATTGAAGAAACACAAAGATTAGTTTGGTAGAGGTAGAATAGTTTGCAGAAGATTTGAAAAAATAAAGTGCATACTTTACATGTAAGTAAGGAGGCACAGATAAAATTCGTGGACTTGAAGCGAAGTATTTGTCAAATTTATTTCTAAACGGCGGATGGGTGCTGCTCTCAAGTACTCTATTTGGTAAATCATTCCATATATGAAATATCCTGTTGAAGAAAAAGGATTTTGTGTAATTCAAAGTCAAATGTTGGTCCACGAATTTGAAATCCATTACTACGAGTAGAATCGGACAAATGAAGCCTTATATAGCTTCTTTGTACGACATAATCAAATCCTTCGATTACTTAAACAACTGTATCAAGTCATCCCATAACCTTCGTCTCTTTAAGTCTCAGTCTTTTAGTTGGCTCTCAGAGGATTCCTTTCTCAGCACAGGAATCATCTTAGTTGCTCGCTGCTGTGCTCTTTCCATTCTGTCGATGTCTGTTTTCAAGTCTGGCGACCGAAACGAAACACAGTATACTGGGTGAGGACACGCCAGTGAACTGTAATGAGTAAAGACTAGTTTCGCAGACTTGAATTGGAGTGTCCAAGCTACTCACTCTTGCTTACCTTTTTCTACTTCTCTGCGCCAGTTATCTGGATATAGGTCGACAGATACTATAAAAGCTAGCTCGTTCCCTTTACCATTTTGTAAAGCATGTGCCGTTTCGGTTTTAATACCGATTTGAGAAAAGTTTGCACCTAACTATATCAAAGTTCATTCGCTATTCATAAGCCCAGTCCAATATTTTGCCTGTGTCACTGTAAAACTGTGGACGATCAGTATCTGTTATAGATTAATTTCTTTGCTTATTATTGTCTGCAGTCATCATTACCATATTCTATACAGTAGATACAGCATATTGTAGGAGTAATATTAGTAGTAGCAGCAGTAACAGTAGCAATAGTAGTAATAGAAGTAGTAGTAGTAGTAGTAGTAGTAGTAGTGGTAGTAGTAGTAGCTGTAGCTGTAGTAGTAATAGTAGCAGTAGTAGCAATAACAGTCATAGAAGTTACAGCGGTAGCAGTAGTTGTACTAGTAGGAGAAGTAGTAGTAGTAGTAGCAGTAGTTGTTGTTACAGCAGCAGAAGTAACAGTAGAAATAGAAGTAGCAGTACTAGTAATTATAGCAGTAACAGTAGTATCAATAGTAGTAATAGTGGTAGCAGTAGATGTTGTTACAGCAGCAGAAGTAATAGTAGAAATAGAAGTAGCAGTACTAGCAATTTTAGCAGTAGCAGTAGTATCAATAGTAGTAATAGTAATAGCAGTATTAGGAATTTCAGCAGTAGCATTAGTATCAATGGTAGCAATAGTAGTAACAGTAGTAGCAATTGTAGTAGTACCAGTAATAGTAGCAGCAGCAGCAGCAGCAGTAGTAGTAGTAGTAGTGGCAATAGCAGTAGTAGTACCAGCAGTAGTAGTTACTGATTGATTTAAGGTTTCGTATGACATCCCAACTAGTATTACAGCAATTTTGTCTTCTTTTAAGTAAATAGATATCTGTCTGTCCCTAGCTATCGCTTTCAGTTTTTACAGCTACCTTCTACCTAATTCTTTTCTAGTTATTAGATATCTCAATCGCTTCAGTAATTCAGTTGATCGTTTTTCATCATTTTGATATCTTTTCCATTTTTATGGCACAGTGCTGACTAACAAACAGAGCTGACACGGCCAAAAGGATTCCAGAACAAAATGTCATATCTATGTTGCCTTTGTCCGTGGCACATATTGGTTATACGATATATCAAAAAACCTTTGTTGCCTATGTTCCAACCAAAACGGCACATAACCAACTCATGCACTGTCATCGCCGAAATATTTGAGCGGAAATTCCAGCCATCTACACCCAGAGTGTTACTACCAACAATTTCATGTATGACGATATCAAAAGCCAAATATTTCGTTCCAGTTGACACTAATTTTGCTGCCTTCATATTCTCTCCTTTTTCTCATTCGTTTTTGGATTATCAGAAGCTTAAACGATGCTAAAATATCATTGGGAGAAATATTTCTTGAAGAGGCTAAGGAAGGTAGATAGATGGAAAGATCGATATGGTTGTGTGTAAATATATATATATTTTCTTTTTCTTTTTTTTGCTTTGTCGCTGTCTCCCGCGTTTGCGAGGTAGCGCAAGGAAACAGACGAAAGAAATGGCCCAACCCACCCCCATACACATGTATATACATACGTCCACACACGCAAATATACATACCTACACAGCTTTCCATGGTTTACCCCAGACGCTTCACATGCCTTGATTCAATCCACTGACAGCACGTCAACCCCGGTATACCACATCGCTCCAATTCACTCTATTCCTTGCCCTCCTTTCACCCTCCTGCATGTTCAGGCCCCGATCACACAAAATCTTTTTCACTCCATCTTTCCACCTCCAATTTGGTCTCCCTCTTCTCCTCGTTCCCTCCACCTCCGACACATATATCCTCTTGGTCAATCTTTCCTCACTCATTCTCTCCATGTGCCCAAACCATTTCAAAACACCCTCTTCTGCTCTCTCAACCACGCTCTTTTTATTTCCACACATCTCTCTTACCCTTACGTTACTTACTCGATCAAACCACCTCACACCACATATTGTCCTCAAACATCTCATTTCCAGCACATCCATCCTCCTGCGCACAACTCTATCCATAGCCCACGCCTCGCAACCATACAACATTGTTGGAACCACTATTCCTTCAAACATACCCATTTTTGCTTTCCGAGATAATGTTCTCGACTTCCACACATTCTTCAAGGCTCCAAGAATTTTCGCCCCCTCCGCCACCCTATGATCCACTTCCGCTTCCATGGTTCCATCCGCTGCCAGATCCACTCCGAGATATCTAAAACACTTCACTTCCTCCAGTTTTTCTCCATTCAAACTCACCTCCCAATTGACTTGACCCTCAACCCTACTGTACCTAATAATCTTGCTCTTATTCACATTTACTCTTAACTTCCTTCTTTCACACACTTTACCAAACTCAGTCACCAGCTTCTGCAGTTTCTCACATGAATCAGCCACCAGCGCTGTATCATCAGCGAACAACAACTGACTCACTTCCCAAGCTCTCTCATCCACAACAGACTGCATACTTGCCCCTCTTTCCAAAACTCTTGCATTAACCTCCCTAACAACCCCATCCATAAACAAATTAAACAACCATGGAGACTTCACACACCCCTGCCGCAAACCTACATTCACTGAGAACCAATCACTTTCCTCTCTTCCTACACGTACACATGCCTTATATCCTCGATAAAAACTTTTCACTGCTTCTAACAACTTGCCTCCCACACCATATATTCTTAATACCTTCCACAGAGCATCTCTATCAACTCTATCATATGCCTTCTCCAGATCCATAAATGCTACATACAAATCCATTTGCTTTTCTAAGTATTTCTCACATACATTCTTCAAAGCAAACACCTGATCCACACATCCTCTACCACTTCTGAAACCACACTTCTCTTCCCCAATCTGATGCTCTGTACATGCCTTCACCCTCTCAATCAATACCCTCCCATATAATTTACCAGGAATACTCAACAAACTTATACCTCTGTAATTTGAGCACTCACTCTTATCCCCTTTGCCTTTGTACAATGGCACTATGCACGCATTCCGCCAATCCACAGGCACCTCACCATGAGTCATACATACATTAAATAACCTTACAAACCAGTCAACAATACAGTCACCCCCTTTTTTAATAAATTCCACTGCAGTACCATCCAAACCTGCTGCCTTGCCGGCTTTCATCTTCCGCAAAGCTTTTACTACCTCTTCTCTGTTTACCAAATCATTTTCCCTAACCCTCTCACTTTGCACACCACCTCGACCAAAACACCCTATATCTGCCACTCTATCATCAAACACATTCAACAAACCTTCAAAATACTCACTCCATCTCCTTCTCACATCACCACTACTTGTTATCACCTCCCCATTTGCGCCCTTCACTGAAGTTCCCATTTGCTCCCTTGTCTTACGCACTTTATTTACCTCCTTCCAGAACATCTTTTTATTCTCCCTAAATATATATATTATATTCTTTTTTTATTTTGCTTTGTCCCCGGGGATAGGAGAGAAAGAATACTTCCCACGTATTCCTTGCGTGTCTTAGAAGACGACTAAAAGAGGAGGGAACGGGGGGCTGAAATTCCTCCCCTCGTTTTTCAATTTCCCAAAAGAGGATAAGAGAAAGGGGCCGAGTGAGGATATTCCTTCAAAAGCTCAGTCCTCTGTTCTTGACGCTACCTCGCTAATGCGGGAAATGATGAATATATATATATATATATATATATATATATATATATATATATATATATATACATATATATATATATACATATATATATATATATATATATATATATATATATATATATATATATATATATTTATTTTTTTTTTTTTTTTGCTTTGTCGCTGTCTCCCGCGTTTGCGAGGTAACGCAAGGAAACAGACGAAAGAAATGGCCCAATCCACCCCCATACACATGTATATACATACGTCCACACACGCAAATGTCCATACCTACACAGCTTTCCATGGTTTACCCCAGACGCTTTACATGCCCTGATTCAATCCACTGACAGAACGTCAACCCCGGTATACCACATCGATCCAATTCACTCTATTCCTTGCACGCCTTTCACCCTCCTGCATGTTCAGGCCCCGATCACACAAAATCTTTTTCACTCCATCTTTCCACCTCCAATTTGGTCTCCCACTTCTCCTCGTTCCCTCCACCTCCGACACATATATCCTCTTGGTCAATCTTTCCTCACTCATTCACTCCATGTGCCCAAACCATTTCAAAACACGCTCTTCTGCTTTCTCAACCACGCTCTTTTTATTTCCACACATCTCTCTTACCCTTACGTTACTTACTCGATCAAACCACTTCACACCACACATTGTCCTCAAACATCTCATTTCCAGCACATCCATCCTCCTGCGCACAAATCTATCCATAGCCCACGCCTCACAACCATACAACATTGTTGGAACCACTATTCCTTCAAACATACCCATTTTTGCTTTCCGAGATAATATTCTCGACTTCCACACATTCTTCAAGGCTCCCAGGATTTTCGCCCCCTCCCCCACCCTATGATCCACTTCCACTTCCATGGTTCCATCCGCTGCCAGATCCACTCCCAGATATTTAAAACACTTTACTTCCTCCAGTTTTTCTCCATTCAAACTAACCTCGCAATTGACTTGACCCTCAACCCTACTGTACCTAATTACCTTGCTCTTATTCACATTTACTCTTAACTTTCTTCTTTCACACACTTTACCAAACTCAGTCACCAGCTTCTGCAGTTTCTCACATGAATCAGCCACCAGCGATGTATCATCAGCGAACAACATATATATATATATATATATATATATATATATATATATATATATATATATATATATATATATATATATATATATATATATATATATATATATATATATATATATATATATATATATATATATATATATATATATATATATATATATATATATATATTTATATATATATAAATATATATATATATATATATATATATATATATATATATATATATATATATATATATATATATATATATATATATATATATATATATATATATATATATATATATATATATATATATATATATTTATATATATAGGAGATATATAGGAGATCTGACAAATACTCAGAAAAGAAGTGAAACTTGCTGCTTAAGGATGGCAACGAAATCATACCTGATTGCTGATAAGATGGTGCCACAAAACCAGCACTCATCATCAACCTTGAAGGATGCAGGTCAAGTTTATAATCTTCCCTTGACAAGCACAGCAGTTAACCAAGTAAGGCAATCTACAAGATTGTCAGCAAGATCAGTTATCCCCAAATCATTGTTTACTGAGCTTTCATCAGAAATTAGCCTAAGTGTGTGCTCAGTATCTTTGGTGGCTCATGAAGAATCAAGTACAGGTATTGATACCAGTGGAAATTCTCTTTTCTTCATTCATGACACACTTGCAGTGCTCAGAAATGAGGGGTCACCAGTTCTGAGATCTCCTAGATTGGAAGCACAGTTACATTCAGAAAAGGACTTTATACAGTTATCAATACCTTCCCACAAAGTACAGTGATCACTAGAAGAATGTCATTGGAGAAAAAGAGCCTTAACTATCTGGAAGGTACCGATTCTTAAACATGTAGATCACCAATGAATGTATGTCTTTCATCACCATTGCAGACAAGCAAAACTTTGAAACCATATCAAGAAAAGAGACGAAGGTCATCAAGGTTGTCAGCAATGAGAGCTCAAGGAAAGACAGGTATGTTTGTAGTACCCTTAAGCCCTTCTATGGAGATCAACAAAATGAAGTTAGAAGTTAGTCCTTATACACAGAAACAGCACCACCATAACATTCTTAAAATCTTAAACTCTGGTGATTTGAAGAAACTCCAGCAACTACCGACAGTTGGACCTAAGACCGCAATGATCATCAGCAACTTCAGGAAACTCTGTGGCACATTCAGTTCGGTTGAGGAACTTGAGAAAGCGCCAGCCCTTTCAAAGAACTACTGTAAACGGTTTATGAACGCAAACTTGCTGAGTGAGCTGAGTGTCTGATGATGACCAGAACAGCCTCTTCAGTACCTGTATTGATTAAATGACAAGCCATTCCATGAAACACTTTAGTTAGAAACATGTATGTATGTCAACCATACAGCTAAGAGTAGGATTGTATCAGCTAAAAGACCTGCAGCTTTACATTCACTTATACAACATAGCAATGGAAGTTTCCGTGATGTATGCAGATAAGTTCTATCGTGTTTCATGGACATTTATTACATATTTTGCCATAGATTTCTCATTAATGTAGTTTTATGATAAGTTCTGCCTCCTCAGAGCTATGGATTTTTTAACATTTTACTTTTAATTTGCAATTTTAGTCTTTTTTTTCCGCATGGGAGAAAGAATACTTCCCATGTATTCCCAGCGTGTCGTAGAAGGTGACTAAAAGGGGAGGGAGCGGGTGGCTGGCAATCCTCCCCTCTCATTTTTTTTTTCAATATTCCAAAAGAAGGAACAGAGAAGGGGGCCAGGTGAAGATATTCCCCAGTCCTCTGTTCTTAACGCTAACTAACGCGGGAAATGGCGAATAGTATGAAAGCATATATATATATATATATATATATATATATATATATATATATATATATATATATATATATAAATATATATAACCTTCCCATATGGTTTCCCGGGAGTACTCAACAAACGTATATGTATATATATGTATATATATGTATATATATATATATATATATATATATATATATATATATATATATATATATATATATATATATATATATATATATATATATATATATATATTTCCCTGGGGATAGGGGAGAAAGAATACTTCCCACGTATTCCCTGCATGTCGTAGAAGGCGACTAAAAGGGAAGGGAGCGGGGGGCTGGAAATCCTCCCCTCTCGTTTTTTTTTTTTTTTTTAATTTTCCAAAAGAAGGAACAGAGAAGAGGGCCAGGTGAGGATATTCCTTCAAAGGCCCAGTCCTCTGTTCTTAACGCTACCTCGCTATCGCGGGAAATGGCGAATAGTGTGAAAAAAAAAAAAAAAAAAAAATATATATATATATATATATATATATATATATATATATATATATATATATATATATATATATAATCCTACGAGTCCGCGGGGAAAATGAAGCACGATAAGTTCCCAAGTGCACTTTCGTATAGTAATCACATCATCAAGGGAGATATAAGAGAGAAATATAACAGTCAGTCGATATACATCTAAGAGACGAAGCTAGGACGCCATTTGGAAAACATGCAATTGTCCAAGACAGAGAACAAGCGTATAATAAACTTATCATTTTACAAATCTTATCAACAATAAATTTAATCAATTTGTATAAACCATCACTAATATTAACATTACAGTTCTTTTTTATTTAATAATAGATGATTAAATGATATTTCTCGTGGTAATAGAGTTAGAGTTATTATCTGTGATGCCATTACTCCAGTCAATACCATGATCATAGTTTTTAACGTGATAAAACAAGCATTTGATTCTTGTCTCGTTCTTATACTAAAATTCCACTGCAATACCATCCAAACCTGCTGCCTTGCCGGCTTTTATCTTCCGCAAAGCTTTTACTACCTCCTCTCTGTTTACCAAATCATTTTCCCTAACCCTCTCACTTTGCACACCACCTCGACCAAGACACCCTATATCTGCCACTCTATCATCAAACACATTCAACAAACCTTCAAAATACCCACTCCATCTCCTTCTCACATCACCACTACTTGTTATCACCTCCCCATTACCGCCCTTCACTGAAGTTCCCATTTGCTTCCTTGTCTTACGCACTTTATTTACCTCTTTCCAGAACATCTTTTTATTCTTCCTAAAATTTAATGATACTCTCTCACCCCAACTCTCATTTGCCCTCTTTTTCACCTCTTGCACCTTTCTCTTGACCTCCTGTCTCTTTCTTTTATACATCTCCCACTCAATTGCATTTTTTCCCTGCAAAAATCGTCCAAATGCCTCTCTCTTCTCTTTCACTAATAATCTTACTTCTTCATCCCACCACTCACTACCCTTTCTAATCAATCCACATCCCACTCTTCTCATGCCACAAGCATCTTTTCCGCAATCCATCACTGATTCCCTAAATACATCCCATTCCTCCCCCACTCCCCTTACTTCCATTGTTCTCACCTTTTTCCATTCTGTACTCAGTGTCTCCTGGTACTTCCTCACACAAGTCTCCTTCCCAAGCTCACTTACTCTCACCATATATATATATATATATATATATATAATATATATTATATATCCCCTTGGGGAATAGGGGATTAAGAGTACTTCCCACGTATTCCTGCGTTTAGTAGAAGGCGGACTAAAAGGGGCGGGAGCGGGGGGCTGGAAATCCTCCCCTCTCGGTTTTTTTTTTTAATTTTCCTAAAGAAGGAACAGAGAATTGGCCAGGTGAGGGTTATTCACTCAAAGGCCCTAGTTCCTCTGTTCTTAACGCTACCTCGCTAATGCGGGAAATGGCGAATAGTAGGAAAGCTTTAGTTATATATTTATATATATATATATATATATATATATATATATATATATATATATATAAATATATATAACCTTCCCATTATGGTTTCACGGGAGTTACGCAACAAACGTATATGTTTTATATATGTTTATATATTGTATATATATAGTATAAATATGCTTATATATATATATATATATATATATATATTATATATATTATATATATATATATATTATATTATATATATATTTCCCTGGGGATAGGGGTGAGAAAGATACTTCCCAGTATTCCCTACCCTGCATGTCGGTAGAAGGCGTACTAAAAGGAAGGGATGGGGGGCTGGAAATCCTCCCCTCTTCGTTTTTTTTTTTTTTTTTTAATTTTCCAAAAGAAGGAACAGAAGAGATGGCCAGGTGAGAGGATATTTCCTACAAAGGCCCAGCCACTGTTCATAACGCTACCTCGCTAATCGCGGGAAATTGGCGAATAGTGTGAAAAAAAAAAAAAAAAAAAAAATATATATATATATATATATAAATAAATAGTATATATATATAAATATATATATATTATATATATAATAATCTACAGTCCGCGGGGAAAATGAAGCACGATAGAGTTCCCAAGTGCACTTTCGTAATAGTAAATCCATCATCAAGGGAGATATAAGATATGAGAAATATAACAGACAGTCGATATACCATCTAAGAGAACAAGCTAGACTCCATTTGAAAACATGCAATTGTCCAAGACAGAGAACAAGCGTAATAATAAACTTATCATTTTACAAATCTTATCAACAATAAATTAATCATTTGTATATAACCATCACTAATATAACATTACAGTTCTTTTTATTAAATAATAGATGATTAGATGATATATTCATCGTGGTATAGAGTTAGAGTTATTATCTGTGATTGCCATTCCTCCAGTCAATACATGATCATAGTTGTTAAACGTGAATAAACAAGCATTATTGATTCTTGTCCTCGTTCTTATACTAAAATTCCACTGCATACAAGCCAAACCTGTGCCTTGCCGGCTTCATCTTCCGCAAAGCTTTTACTACCTCCTCTCAGTTTACCAATCATTTTCCCGAACCCTCCACACTACTTGCACACCACATCGACCAAGACACCCTATATCCTGCCCTCCTTCTACAAACACATTCAACAAACTTCAAAATACCCACTCCATCTCCTTTTCACATCACACTACTTGTTACACCTCCCCATTATAACCGCCCTTCACTGAGTTCCCGTTTGCTCCTTGTATTAAACGCCACTTTATTTACCCTCTTTCCTAGACATCTTTTATTCTCCCTAAATTTTAATGAAACTCACTCACCCCAACACTCATTTGCCAATTTTGCCCTCATTTTCACCTCTTGCCACATTTTCTCTTGACCTCCAGTCCTCTTTCTTTTATACATCTCCCACTCATTGCATTTTTTCCCTGCAAAAATCTCCAAATTCCTCTCTCTTCTCTTTCCTAATAATCTACTTCTTCATCCCACCACTCAATACCCTTTCTAATCAATCCACTCCTCACTCTTCCAGCCACAAGCATCTTTTTCGCATCCATCACGAATTTCCCTATGATACAATCCCATACCTCCCCCACTTCCCTACTTTCATTGTTTTCTCACCTTTTTCCATTCTGTACTCAGTGTCTCCTATACTTCCTCACACAAGTCTCCTTCCCAACCTCAACTTACTCCACCATATATATATATATATTATATATATATATATATATATATATATCCCTGGGGATAGGGATAAGAGTACTTCCCACGTATTCCCTGCGTGTCGTAGAAGGCGACTAAAAGGGGAGTAAGCGGGGGCTGGAAATCCTCCCCTCTCGGTTTTTTTTTTTAATTTTCCAAAAGAAGGAACAGAGAAGAGGGCCAGGTGAGGATATTCCTTCAAAGGCCCAGTCCTCTGTTTTGCTTAACGCTACCTCGCTATCGCGGGATAATGTGCGAATAGTGTGAAAAAAAAAAAAAAAAAGAATATATATTATATATATTATTATATATTATATATATTATTATATATATATATATATATATATAATAATCCTACGAGTCCGAGTGGGAAAATGAAGCACGATAAGTTCCCAAGTTGCACTTTCTTTTTAGTAATCACATCATCAAGGGAGATATAAGAGAGAAATATAACAGTCAGTCGATATACATCTAAGAGACGAGCTAGGACGCCATTTGGAAAACATGCAATTGTCCAAGACAGAGAACAAGCGTATAATAAACTTATCATTTTACAAATCTTATCAACAATAAATTTAATCAATTTGTATAAACCATCACTAATATTAACATTACAGTTCTTTTTTATTTAATAATAGATGATTAGATGATATTTCTCGTGGTAATAGAGTTAGAGTTATTATCTGTGATGCCATTACTCCAGTCAATATCATGATCATAGTTTTTAACGTGATAAAACAAGCATTTGATTCTTGTCTCGTTCTTATACTAAAATTCCACTGCAATACCATCCAAACCTGCTGCCTTGCCGGCTTTCATCTTCCGCAAAGCTTTTACTACCTCCTCTCTGTTTACCAAATCATTTTCCCTAACCCTCTCACTTTGCACACCACCTCGACCAAGACACCCTATATCTGCCACTCTCTCATCAAACACATTCAACAAACCTTCAAAATACCCACTCCATCTCCTTTTCACATCACCACTACTTGTTATCACCTCCCCATTACCGCCCTTCACTGAAGTTCCCGTTTGCTCCCTTGTATTACGCACTTTATTTACCTCTTTCCAGAACATCTTTTTATTCTCCCTAAAATTTAATGATACTCTCTCACCCCAACTCTCATTTGCCCTCTTTTTCACCTCTTGCACCTTTCTCTTGACCTCCAGTCTCTTTCTTTTATACATCTCCCACTCAATTGCATTTTTTCCCTGCAAAAATCGTCCAAATGCCTCTCTCTTCTCTTTCACTAATAATCTTACTTCTTCATCCCACCACTCAATACCCTTTCTAATCAATCCACCTCCCACTCTTCTCATGCCACAAGCATCTTTTGCGCAATCCATCACTGATTCCCTAAATACATCCCATTCCTCCCCCACTCCCCTTACTTTCATTGTTCTCACCTTTTTCCATTCTGTACTCAGTGTCTCCTAGTACTTCCTCACACAAGTCTCCTTCCCAACCTCACTTACTCTCACCATATATATATATATATATATATATATATATATATATATATATCCCTGGGGATAGGGGATTAAGAGTACTTCCCACGTATTCCCTGCGTGTCGTAGAAGGCGACTAAAAGGGGAGGGAGCGGGGGGCTGGAAATCCTCCCCTCTCGGTTTTTTTTTTAATTTTCCAAAAGAAGGAACAGAGAATTGGGCCAGGTGAGGGTATTCCCTCAAAGGCCCAGTCCTCTGTTCTTAACGCTACCTCGCTAATGCGGGAAATGGCGAATAGTTTGAAAGAAAAAGAAAGAAAATATATATATATATATATATATATATATATATATATATATATATATATATATATATATATATATATGTATATATATATAAGAGGGAGAGAGAAGGAGAGTGTTTCATCTTAAGGTCAATGTCTCTATAATAATGTCGACAATGATCTTTGGAAAAGATTTCACTGTCTAATATTCTCTGAGGCCAAAGCGAAACCTCAAAACCTAACAGCCATTTTTCTTTCTCTGTTACCGTTATAAATAACTCAGATTTAACGCATCAGGAGTACATAACCTCAGACTACTTCACATGTCCGTCCTGTACGTGCAAAATGTGAGGGGAAAATAATAATGTCCTATTCTTATCTTAATCTGATGATGAAAAGTGATCCAGCGGTAGTATAGAGTTCTTATATCATAGGGATGATACAGATACAGACACACACACACACACACACACACACACACACACACACACACACACACACACACACACACACACACACACTCACACAAACAAACAAACACACACACATACACATATACATATACAAACTTAAAACACACACAAACACACACACATACACCCACACACACACACACACACACACACACACACACACACATATATATATATATACCGTAGTCATTTACATGTCTTACCACTTTCTCCATAAGTTTATTACCACATAATCACATTTCCACGATATGAAGTGACCACTGATTATTGTCATTGATATTCGAAACTGGTACTGAACCCATCCATCTTCCCGGTTCCAATCTGGATAAATAGCGAGAAATTGCGGGAAAAATCTCCGGCAATAAAGTCAATGATGTCGTATATATAAAATCTTATTCCGCTCTTCAGTACGGTGATACGGCCAGTGGATGTGTCATGTGGATGTGATGCAGAAGAGTAACGTCATTAGAGACGATTTAGTACACGATTTTGCAATATTACTATGAGCTTCACTATCTATCCATCTATCTAGCAATCCATCTATCAATCTATCTATCTATATATATATATATATATATATATATATATATATATATGGCACTAACTCTTCTTATACACACATAAATGACTCAACAAACTTTAAACAAGCATACTCTCAACTTGTTCCTAAATCCTACCATGCCAGACACACACCCATGTGAAACTACGCTCCCAAGTCATGTACAAGTAACGCTTTATCATCTGCATTCTGTACACCACATTTCATCAACACAGCACAACAAACACAGATTCAAAATATCACAGGACATGTCATCCCCAAGATGTAGCTTTCATTGTGAAATCACTGAACATTCAGTCCTTAACTTCCTGTATTCACCATACACAAACATGCATACATCACCACACTTCTTGACCTGTGGTCCTGCCCAGTAGATGTGACTGGCTTCCTGAGTGCTGCATGAATCCCATAGAAGGGACTCCTTGAGCAGGAAGGTAAGGGGCCAATGGAGAATTTTTCTTCTTAGGCTTGGTCATCTGTTCTTGACGCTACCTTGTCTTGGATAAAATAGCAAAAACTTACAGCTCCTTGTCCACCCCCAGGCCCAACATACTTTTTCATGGTTTACCCTGGAGGTTTAACATGCCCTGCTTAAGTCCACTGACAGCATCTCAACCCCAGTACACAACATTGTTCCAATGCACTCTATCTGATGCAAACTTTTCACCCTCCTGCATATTCAGTACCCAGTTGCTAAAATCTATGTCACTCCATCCATCAATCTGCAATTTAGTCTCCCCATTCTTGTTCCCTACTTTTTGACACATATATCCTCTTTGTCGACCTTTCTTCTCTCATTCTCTTCATGGGAGGGATGGTGCTAGCATGGATTGTTGTTTTGCCTCGTTAATTCTTCATATATACAGAATGACTCTTACCATATCTTCCCGCTCCAGAAGTCCTGCAGCACTCGGAAACCTTGCCACATCCACCAGTCAGGACCATGGGTTATAAAGTGTTATATTGATATTCATTTCATGAATGACTGCCCTAGGACCAATTTCCAAGGCTTATTTTTAAAGTCTCCTGCATCCCACAAGGCTGTGCTACTTCCAGTTGCAGGGAAATGTAGACTTGTTTGGAGTGATAAGTTCTTTAACAAAACTGTACTCTTAATGGAACAAATTTGTCAAAGGTGACCTTCCACTTGTTGAATACCCTTGATTACATAGAGTCTGTTAGCACCAATATATATATATATATATATATATATATATATATATATATATATATATATATATATATATATATATATATTTTTTTTTTTTTTTTTTTTTTCATACTATCCGCCATTTCCCGCGATAGCGAGGTAGCGTTAAGAACAGAGGACTGAGCCTTTGAGGGAATATCCTCACCTGGCCCCCTTCTCTGTTCCTTCTTTTGGAAAATTAAAAAAAAAAAAAAAAAAAAAAAAAAAAAAAACGAGAGGGGAGGATTTCCAGCCCCCCGCTCCCTTCCCTTTTAGTCGCCTTCTACGACACGCAGGGAATACGTGGGAAGTATTCTTTCTCCCCTATCCCCAGGATATATATATATATATATATATATATATATATATATATATATATATATATATATATATATATATTTTTTTTTTTTTTTTTTTTTTTATACTTTGTCGCTGTCTCCCGCGTTTGCGAGGTAGCGCAAGGAAACAGACGAAAGAAATGGCCCAACCCCCCCCCATACACATGTACATACACACGTCCACACACGCAAATATACATACCTACACAGCTTTCCATGGTTTACCCCAGACGCTTCACATGCCTTGATTCAATCCACTGACAGCACGTCAACCCCTGTATACCACATCGATCCAATTCACTCTATTCCTTGCCCTCCTTTCACCCTCCTGCATGTTCAGGCCCCGATCACACAAAATCTTTTTCACTCCATCTTTCCACCTCCAATTTGGTCTCCCTCTTCTCCTCGTTCCCTCCACCTCCGACACATATATCCTCTTGGTCAATCTTTCCTCACTCATTCTCTCCATGTGCCCAAACCATTTCAAAACACCCTCTTCTGCTCTCTCAACCACGCTCTTTTTATTTCCACACATCTCTCTTACCCTTACGTTACTTACTCGATCAAACCACCTCACACCACACATTGTCCTCAAACATCTCATTTCCAGCACATCCATCCTCCTGCGCACAACTCTATCCATAGCCCACGCCTCGCAACCATACAGCATTGTTGGAACCACTATTCCTTCAAACATACCCATTTTTGCTTTCCGAGATAATGTTCTCGACTTCCACACATTTTTCAAGGCTCCCAAAATTTTCGCCCCCTCCCCCACCCTATGATCCACTTCCTCTTCCATGGTTCCATCCGCTGACAGATCCACTCCCAGATATCTAAAACACTTCACTTCCTCCAGTTTTTCTCCATTCAAACTCACCTCCCAATTGACTTGACCCTCAACCCTACTGTACCTAATAACCTTGCTCTTATTCACATTTACTCTTAACTTTCTTCTTCCACACACTTTACCAAACTCAGTCACCAGCTTCTGCAGTTTCTCACGTGAATCAGCCACCAGCGCTGTATCATCAGCGAACAACAACTGGCTCACTTCCCAAGTATATATATATATATATATATATATATATATATATATATATATATATATATATATATATATATATATATATATATATATATATATATATATATATATATATATATATATATATATATATATATAGGGATAGGAAAGAAAGAATACTTCCCACGTATTCCCTGCGTGTCGTAGAAGGCGACCAAAAGGGGAGGGAGCTGGGGGCTGGAAATCCTCCCCTCTTATTTTTTTTTTTTTTTTTTATTCTCCAAAAGAAGAAACAGAGAAGGGGGCCAGGTGAGGATATTCCCTCAGAGACGCAAGGTAGCTTGAAGAACAGAGGATTGGGTCTCTGAGGGAATATCCTCACCTGGCCGCCTTCTCTGTTTCTTCTTTTGGAAAATAGAAAAAAAATAATGAGAGGGGAAGATTTCCAGCCCCCCGCTCCCTCCCCTTTTGGTAGCCTTCTACGACACGCAGGGAATACGTGGGAAGTATTCTTTCTCCCCTATCCCTATATATATATATATACATATATATATATATTGGTGCTATATATATATATATTTTTTTTTTCTTACTTTGTCGCTGTCTCCCGCGTTTGCGAGGTAGCGCAAGGAAACAGACGAAAGAAATGGCCCAACCCACCCCCATACACATGTATATACATACGTCCACACACGCAAATATACATACCTACAAAGCTTTCCATGGCTTACCCCAGACGCTTCACATGCCTTGATTCAATCCACTGACAGCACTTCAACCCCGGTATACCACATCGCTCCAATTCACTCTATTCCTTGCCCTACTTTCACCCTCCTGCATGTTCAGGCCCCGATCACACAAAATCTTTTTCACTCCATCTTTCCACTTCCAATTTGGTCTCCCTCTTCTCCTTGTTCCCTCCACCTCCGACACATATATCCTCTTGGTAAATCTTTCCTCACTCATCCTCTCCATGTGCCCAAACCACTTCAAAACACCCTCTTCTGCTCTCTCAACCACGCTCTTTTTATTTCCACACATCTCTCTTACCCTTACGTTACTCACTCGATCAAACCAGCTCACACCACACATTGTCCTCAAACATCTCATTTCCAGCACATCCATCCTCCTGCGCACAACTCTATCCATAGCCCACGCCTCGCAACCATACAACATTGTTGGAACCACTATTCCTTCATACATACCCATTTTTGCTTTCCGAGATAATGTTCTCGACTTCCACACATTCTTCGAGGCCCCCAGAATTTTCGCCCCCTCACCCACCCTATGATCCAATTCCGCTTCCATGGTTCCATCCGCTGCCAGATCCACTCCCAGATATCTAAAACACTTCACTTCCTCCAGTTTTTCTCCATTCAAACTCACCTCCCAATTGACTTGACCCTCAACCCTACTGTACCTAATAACCTTGCTCTTATTCACATTTACTCTTAACTTTCTTCTTCCACACACTTTACCAAACTCAGTCAACAGCTTCTGCCGTTTCTCACATGAATCAGCCACCAGCGCTGTATCATCAGCGAACAACAACTGACTCACTTCCCAAGCTCTCTCATCTCCAACAGACTTCATACTTGCCCCTCTTTCCAAAACTCTTGCATTTACCTCCCTAACAACCCCATCCATAAACAAATTAAACAACCATGGAGACATCACACACCCCTGCCCATAACCTACATTCACTGAGAACCAATCACTTTCCTCTCTTCCTACACGTACACATGCCTTACATCCTCGATAAAAACTTTTCACTGCTTCTAACAACTTGCCTCCCACACCATATATTCTTAATACCTTCCACAGAGCATCTCTATCAACTCTATCATATGCCTTCTCCAGATCCATAAATGCTACATACAAATCCATTTGCTTTTCTAAGTATTTCTCACATACATTCTTCAAAGCAAACACCTGATCCACACATCCTCTACCACTTCTGAAACCACACTGCTCTACCCCAATCTGATGCTCTGTACATGCCTTCACCCTCTCAATCAATACCCTCCCATATAATTTACCAGGAATACTCAACAAACTTATACCTCTGTAATTTGAGCACTCACTCTTATCCCCTTTGCCTTTGTACAATGGCACTATGCACGCATTCCGCCAATCCTCAGGCACCTCACCATGAGTCATACATACATTAAATAACCTTACCAACCAGTCAACAATACAGTCACCCCTTTTTTAATAAATTCCACTGCAATACCATCCAATCCTGCTGCCTTGCCGGCTTTCATCTTCCGCAAAGCTTTCACTACCTCTTCTCTGTTTACCAAATCATTTTCCCTAACCCTCTCACTTTGCACACCACCTCGACCAAAACACCCTATATCTGCCACTCTCTCATCAAACACATTCAACAAACCTTCAAAATACTCACTCCATCTCCTTCTCACATCACCACTACTTGTTATCACCTCCCCATTTGCGCCCTTCACTGAAGTTCCCATTTGCTCCCTTGTCTTACGCACTTTATTTACCTCCTTCCAGAACATCTTTTTATTCTCCCTAAAATTTAATGATACTCTCTCACCCCAACTCTCATTTGCCCTTTTTTTCACCTCTTGCACCTTTCTCTTGACCTCCTGTCTCTTTCTTTTATACATCTCCCACTCAATTGCATTTTTTCCCTGCAAAAATCGTCCAAATGCCTCTCTCTTCTCTTTCACTAATTCTCTTACTTCTTCATCCCACCACTCACTACCCTTTCTAATCAACCCACCTCCCACTCTTCTGATGCCACAAGCATCTTTTGCGCAATCCATCACTGATTCCCTAAATACATCCCATTCCTCCCCCACTCCCCTTACTTCCATTGCTCTCACCTTTTTCCATTCTGTATTCAGTCTCTCCTGGTACTTCCTCACACAGGTCTCCTTCTCAAGCTCACTTACTCTCACCACCCTCTTCACCCCAGTACAGAAACTGTTTGGTGAAGACTGTTAGAAATATTGTTATGTATGGCGAATGGGGAAACATATAGTGCAAGGATGGCTACATATAGTGCTTGGTGATCAGTGTGGAAACATTGTGACTGGCGAACAATATGGTGTAAACATGCGAATGTGTAATGGAAAATCAGTGCAATAAAACATATCATTGTGGAATAAATCCAGTACTTGAATACAGCGTGATTTGAAAATTTATAAGTGAATAGTTTTCCCGAATGTCTCGTTACTAGTGAACGATGACTCTGCTTTACACCAGTTGGGATGCGAAAGCGCTCATCAAGCCGAGCAGGACTATTGGACGTAAAGTGTGTTGATGTTGAGTGCGTGTCTGTGTGAGGAGAGCGCAGGGCAGCAGACTGTTTCATAGCAGTAGCAGCATTGTGTGGAAGTTGTAGCAACTCCATGAATATTAATCAGGAAAAAAAAATTGAGCTATAAGTGCAAGCAGATGATGAAATATCTCTGGAGATAACGTAATGCATTCAGAATTTTACAAGCCACTGGTTTCATTACATCCCGAGTCAGCATGCTTACCATCATGAGTTGCTGTCGAATATGGAATAGTGCAGTTGCTAACAAGCTGTAGGACTTGAAGATGAATTTCCTTATTCTGTCAGAACAAGAATCAAACAAGTGTTTCAACTGGCCCCACTGAGAAAGGTGCTCATTGGGCTTTGCTTATGCCAATGGACCAGGGAATAATATCTGTTTTCAAGGACCACTATTCAAGGAGGGCATTTGCCAAGCTGGTGAAGGCTACAAATGATGACCAGATGACTGTGCAGAAAATGTTGGAAGTCCTTCAGCATCACATATGCCATCACGCTCATCTGTCAGGCCTACAAGCTTATCACCAATCACTGCTGAAGCAGGATTTGGCCAGCAGGAGAAGAACCATCATAATGGGGGAAGTCTAGTGAACAAGCATTGCTGAAGCAGGATTTGGCCAGCAGGAGAAGAACCATCATAATGGAGAAGACACATTCTGCCGTGGTTCCTCCTTCTGTGTCCTTCGCCACATCTATCTCCTCACAAGTCGCCCAGGGCCGGACCTTAGGAACTGCTGCTCTCACACAAGCCACCGTTTACGGGAAGTCAGCACCACAAGTAAAGCATCCTCCTCGAAGGCTCAGAGTGGGGTGCCTAAATGTGTGTGGATGTAACCAAGATGTGAAGACCCTTACTGGAAAAACAATCACTCTTGAAGTAGAACCTTCAGACACAATTGAAAATGTGAAGGAAAATAGTGAAATTGGAGAAAAATGTAGCTTAGACATTGAAGCTTATTGATACAGTGGTTAAATTGATGAGAACTGCTATTGACGTTTGTGTAAATAAATTATACATTTCCTTTTTTCCATAGCCAGAGGTTGAACCATTATGTGACATTCATTTTTTTCATTCATTTCAAGCTAGAAGTTTCAGTTTTCTAAATTGTTTCTTACATTTTTCATTTGTAAATATATGTATGTGTGTGTGTGTGTATATGTGCGTATGTATGTGTATGTGTGTGTATGTGTATATGTATATATATATGTATATTATCCCTGGGGATAGGGGTGAAAGAATACTTCCCACGTATTCCTCGCGTGTCGTAGAAAGCGACTAGAGGGGACGGGAGCGGGGGGCCAGAAATCCTCCCCTCCTTGTATTAACTTTCTAAAATGGGAAACAGAAGAAGGAGTCACGCGGGGAGTGCTCATCCTCCTCGAAGGCTCAGAGTGGGGTGCCTAAATGTGTGTGGATGTAACCAAGATGTGAAAAAAGGAGAGATAGGTAGTATGTTTGAGGAAAGGAACCTGGATGTTTTGGCTCTGAGTGAAACGAAGCTCAAGGGTAAAGGGGAAGAGTGGTTTGGGAATGTCTGGGGAGTAAAGTCAGGGGTAGTGAGAGGACAAGACCAAGGGAAGGAGTAGCAATACTCCTGAAACAGGAGTTGTGGGAGTATGTGACAGAGTGTAAGAAAGTAAATTCTCGATTAATATGGGTAAAACTGAAAGTTGATGGAGAGAGGTGGGTGATTATTGGTGCATATGCACCTGGGCATGAGAAGAAAGATCAAGAGAGGCAAGTGTTTTGGGAGCAGCTGAATGAGTGTGTTAGTGGTTTTAATGCACGAGACCGGGTTATAGTGATGGGTGATTTGAATGCAAAGGTGAGTAATGTGGCAGTTGAGGGAATAATTGGTATGCATGGGGTGTTCAGTGTTGTAAATGGAAATGGTGAAGAGCTTGTAGATTTATGTGCTGAAAAAGGACTGATGATTGGGAATACCTGGTTTAAAAAGCGAGATATACATAAGTATACTTATGTAAGTAGGAGAGATGGCCAGAGAGCGTTATTGGATTACGTGTTAATTGACAGGCGTGCGAAAGAGAGACTTTTGGATGTTAATGTGCTGAGAGGTGCAACTGGAGGGATGTCTGATCATTATCTTGTGGAGGCTAAGGTGAAGATTTGTATGGGTTTTCAGAAAATATATATATATATATATATATATATATATATATATATATATATATATATATATATATATTCTTTTTCTTTTTTTTTTTGCTTTGTCGCTGTCTCCCACGTTTGCGAGGTAGCGCAAGGAAACAGACGAAAGAACTGGCCCAAACCCCCCCATACACATGTATATACATACGTCCACACACGCAAATATACATACCTACACAGCTTTCCATGGTTTACCCCAGACGCTTCACATGCCTTGATTCAATCCACTGACAGCACGTCAACCCCGGTATACCACATCGCTACAATTCACTCTATTCCTTGCCCTCCTTTCACCCTCCTGCATGTTCAGGCCCCGATCACACAAAATCTTTTTCACTCCATCTTTCCACCTCCAATTTGGTCTCCCTCTTCTCCTCGTTCCCTCCACCTCCGACACATATATCCTCTTGGTCAATCTTTCCTCACTCATTCTCTCCATGTGACCAAACCATTTCAAAACACCCTCTTCTGCTCTCTCAACCAAGCTCTTTTTATTTCCAAACATCTCTCTTACCCTTACGTTACTTACTCGATCAAACCACCTCACACCACACATTGTCCTCAAACATCTCATTTCCAGCACATCCATCCTCCTGCGCACACCTCTATCCATAGTCCACGCCTCGCAACCATACAACATTGTTGGAACCACTATTCCTTCAAACATACCCATTTTTGCTTTCCGAGATAATGTTCTCGACTTCCACACATTCTTCAAGGCTCCCAGAATTTTCGCCCCCTCCCCCACCCTATGATCCACTTCCACTTCCATGTTCCTATCTGCTGCCAGATCCACTCCCAGATATCTAAAACACTTCACTTCCTCCAGTTTTTCTCCATTCAAACTCACCTCCCAATTGACTTGACCCTCAACCCTACTGTACCTAATAACCTTGCTCTTATTCATATTTACTCTTAACTTTCTTCTTTCACACACTTTACCAAACTCAGTCACCAGCCTCTGCAGTTTCTCACATGAATCAGCCACCAACGCTGTATCATCAGCGAACAACAACTGACTCACTTCCCAAGCTCTCTCATCCCCAACAGACTTCATACTTGCCCCTCTTTCCAAAACTCTTGCATTCACCTCCCTAATAACCCCATCCATAAACAAATTAAACAACCATGGAGACATCACACACCCCTGCCGCAAAGCTACATTCACTGAGAACCAATCACTTTCCTCTCTTCCTACACGTACACATGCCTTACATCCTCGATAAAAACTTTTCACTGCTTCTAACAACTTGCCTCCCACACCATATATTCTTAATACCTTCCACAGAGCATCTCTATCAACTCTATCATATGCCTTCTCCAGATCCATAAATGCTACATACAAATCCATTTGCTTTTCTAAGTATTTCTCACATACATTCTTCAAAGCAAACATCTGATCCACACATCCTCTACCACTTCTGAAACCACACTGCTCTTCCCCAATCTGATGCTCTGTACATTCCTTCACCCTCTCAATCAATACCCTCCCATACAATTTGCCAGGAATACTCAACAAACTTATACCTCTGTAATTTGAGCACTCACTCTTATCCCCTTTGCCTTTGTACAATGGCACTATGCACGCATTCCGCCAATCCTCAGGCACCTCACCATGAGTCATACATACATTAAATAACCTTGCCAACCAGTCAACAATACAGTCACCCCCTTTTTTAATAAATTCCACTGCAATACCATACAATACCATACCATGCAATACCATATATATTTTTTTTTTTTTTTTTTCATACTATTCGCCGTTTCCCGCGATAGCGAGGTAGCGTTAAGAACAGAGGATTGGGCCTTTTTTGGAATATCCTCACCTGGCCCCCTCTGTTCCTTCTTTTGGAAAAATTAAAAAAAAAAAAGAGAGGGGAGGATTTCCAGCCCCCCGCTCCCTCCCCTTTTAGTCGCCTTCTACGACACGCAGGGAATACGTGGGAAGTATTCTTAATCCCCTATCCCCAGGGATATATATATATATATATATATATATATATATATATATATATATATATATATATATATATATATATATATATATATATATATATATATATATATATATATATATATATATATATTGAGAGGGTGAAGGCATGTACAGAGCATCAGATTGGGGAAGAGCAGTGTGGTTTCAGAAGCGGCAGAGGATGTGTGGATCAGGTGTTTGCTTTGAAGAATGTATGTGAGAAATACTTAGAAAAGCAAATGGATTTGTATGTAGCATTTATGGATCTGGAGAAGGCATATGATAGAGTTGATAGAGATGCTCTGTGGAAGGTATTAAGAATATATGGTGTGGGAGGAAAGTTGTTAGAAGCAGTGAAAAGTTTTTATCGAGGATGTAAGGCATGTGTACGTGTAGGAAGAGAGGAAAGTGATTGGTTCTCAGTGAATGTAGGTTTGCGGCAGGGGTGTGTGATGTCTCCATGGTTGTTTAATTTGTTTATGGATGGGGTTGTTAGGGAGGTAAATGCAAGAGTTTTGGAAAGAGGGGCAAGTATGAAGTCTGTTGGGGATGAGAGAGCTTGGGAAGTGAGTCAGTTGTTGTTCGCTGATGATACAGCGTTGGTGGCTGATTCATGTGAGAAACTGCAGAAGCTGGTGACTGAGTTTGGTAAAGTGTGTGGAAGAAGAAAGTTAAGAGTAAATGTGAATAAGAGCAAGGTTATTAGGTACAGTAGGGTTGAGGGTCAAGTCAATTGGGAGGTGAGTTTGAATGGAGAAAAACTGGAGGAAGTGAAGTGTTTTAGATATCTGGGAGTGGATCTGGCAGCGGATGGAACCATGGAAGCGGAAGTGGATCATAGGGTGGGGGAGGGGGCGAAAATTCTGGGGGCCTTGAAGAATGTGTGGAAGTCGAGAACATTATCTCGGAAAGCAAAAACGGGTATGTTTGAAGGAATAGTGGTTCCAACAATGTTGTATGGTTGCGAGGCGTGGGCTATGGATAGAGTTGTGCGCAGGAGGATGGATGTGCTGAAATGAGATGTTTGAGGACAATGTGTGGTATGAGGTGGTTTGATCGAGTGAGTAACGTAAGGGTAAGAGAGATGTGTGGAAATAAAAAGAGCGTGGTTGAGAGAGCAGAAGAGGGTGTTTTGAAGTGGTTTGGGCACATGGAGAGGATGAGTGAGGAAAGATTGACCAAGAGGATATATGTGTCGGAGGTGGAGGGAGCAAGGAGAAGAGGGAGACCAAATTGGAGGTGGAAAGATGGAGTGGAAAAGATTTTGTGTGATCGGGGCCTGAACATGCAGGAGGGTGAAAGGAGGGCAAGGAATAGAGTGAATTGGAGCGATGTGGTATACCGGGGTTGACGTGCTGTCAGTGGATTGAATCAAGGCATGTGAAGCGTCTGGGGTAAACCATGGAAAGCTGTGTAGGTATGTATATTTGCCTGTGTGGACGTATGTATATACATGTGTATGGGGGTGTGTTGGGCCATTTCTTTCGTCTGTTTCCTTGCGCTACCTCGCAAACGCGGGAGACAGCGACAAAGTATAAAAAAAAATATATATATATATATATATATATATATATATATATATATTTATATATTTCTTTTTCTTTCATACTTTTCGCCATTTCCCGCATTAGCGAGGTAGCGTTAAGATTAGAGGACTGGGCCTTTGAGGGAATATCCTCATCTGGCCCCCTTCTCTGTTCCTTCTTTTGGAAAATTAAAAAAAATTGAGAGGGGAGGATTTCCAACCCCCTCTCCCTTCCCTTTTAGTCACCTTCGACGACACACAGGGAATACGTGGGAACTATTCTTTCTCCCCTATCCCCAGGGATTATACATATATATATATATATATATATATATATATATATATATATATATATATATATATATATATATATATATATATATATATATATATATATATATATATATATATATATATATATATATATATATATATATATACATATGGGGATAGGGGAGAAAGAATACTTCCCACGTATTCACTGCGTGTCGTAGAAGGCGACTAAAAGGGAAGGGAGCGGGGGGCTGGAAATCCTCCCCTCTCTTTTTTTTTCTTTTTTAATTTTCCAAAAGAAGGAACAGAGAAGGGGGCCAGGTGAGGGTATTTCCTCAAAGGCCCAGTCCTCTGTTCTTAACGCTACCTCGCTATCGCGGAAATGGCGAATAGTATGAAAAAAAACCAATATATATATATATATATATATATATATATATATATATATATATATATATATATATATATATATATATATATATATATATATATGTATATATATATATGTATATATATATATATATATATATATATATATATATATATATATATATATATATATATATATATATATATATATATATATATATATATATATATATATTTATTTTTTTTTTGCCGCTGTCACCCGCATTTTCGAGGTAGCGCAAGGAAACAGACGAAAGAAATGGCCCAACTCACCCCCATACACATGTATATACATACACGTCGACGCACGCAAATATACATACCTATACATCTCAATGTACACATTTATATACACACAGAAACATATACATATACACACATGTACATAATTCATACTGTCTGCCTTTATTTATTCCCATCGCCACCGCGCCACATATAAAATAACATCCCCCTCCCCCCCTCATGTGTGCGAGGTAGCGCTAGGAAAAGACAACAAAGGCCCCATTCGTTCACACTCAGCCTCTAGCTGTCATGTAATAATGCGCGAAACCACAGCTCCCTTTCCCACATCCAGGCCCCACAGAACTTTCTATGGTTTACTCCAGACGCTTCACATGCCCTAATTCAATCCATTGACAGCACGTCGACTCCGGTATACCAAATCGATCCAATTCACTTTATTCCTTCCCCGCCTTTCACCCTCCTGCATGTTTAGGCCCCGATCACACAAAATCTTTTTCACTCCATCTTTCCAAACCAATTTGGTCTCCCACTTCTCCTCGTTCCCTCCACCTCCGACACATATATCCTCTTGGTCAATCTTTCCTCACTCATTCTCTCCATGTGCCCAAACCATTTCAAAACACCCTCTTCTGTTCTCTCAACCACGCTCTTTTTATTTCCACACATCTCTCTTACCCTTGCATTACTTGCTCGATCACACTACCTCACACCACATATTGTCCTCAAACATCTCATTTTCAGCACATCCACCCTCCTGCGCACAGCTCTATCCATAGCCCACGCCTCGCAATCATACAACATTGTTGGAATCACTATTCCTTCTAACATACCATTCTGAGATAATGTTTTCGACTTCCAAACATTTTTCAAGGCTCCCAGGACTTTCGCCCCCTTCCCCACCCTATGATTCACTTCCGCTTCCACGGTTCCATCCTGATGCCAGATCCACTCCAAGATATCTAAAACACTTTACTTCCTCCAGTTTTTCTCTATTGAAACTTACCTCCCAATTGACTTGACCCTCAACCCTACTGTACCTAATAACCTTGCTCTTATTCACATTTACTCTTAACTTTCTTCATTCACACACTTTACCAAACTAAGTCACCAGCTTCTGCCGTTTCTCAGGTGAATCAGCCACCAGCGCTGTATCATCAGCGAACAACAACTGACTCAATTCCCAAGCTCTCACATCCACAACAGACTGCATACTTGCCTCTCTTTCCAAAACTCTTGCATTCACCTCCCTAACAACCCCATCCATAAACAAATTAAACAACCATGGAGACATCACACACCCCTGCCGCAAACCTACATTCACTGAGAACCAATCACTTTCCTTTCTTCTTACACGTACACATGCCTTACATCCTCGATAAAAACTTTTCACTGCTTCTAACAACTTGCCTCCCACACCATATACTCTTAGTACCTCCACAGAGCATCTCTATCAACTCTATCATATGACTTATCCAGATCCATAAATGCTACATACAAATCCATTTGCTTTTCTAAGTATTTCTCACATACATTCTTCAGAGCAAAGACCTGATCCACACATCATCTACCACTTCTGAAACCACACTGCTCTTCCCCAATCTGATGCTCTGTACATGCCTTCACCCTCTCAATCAATACCCTCCCATATAATTTACCAGGAATACTCAAGAAACTTATACCTCTGTAATTTGAGCACTCACTCTTATCCCCTTTGCCTTTGTACAATGGCACTATGCAAGCATTCCACCAATCCTCAGGCACCTCACCATGAATCATACATACATCAAATAACCTTACCAACCAGTCAACAATACCGTCACCTCCCTTTTTTAATAAATTCCACTGCAGTACCATCCAAACCTGCTGCCTTGCCGGCTTTCATCTTCCGCAAAGCTTTTACTACCTCTTCTCTGTTTACCAAATCATTTTCCCAAACCCTCTCACTTTGCACACCTCCTCGACCAAAACACCCTATATCTGCCACTCTATCATCAAACACATTCAACAAACCTTCAAAATACTCACTCCATCTCCTTCTCACATCACCACTACTTGCTTTCACCTCCCCATTAGCCCCCTTCACTGAAGTTCCCATTTGCTCCCTTGTCTTACGCACTTTATTTACCACCTTCCAGAACATCCTTTTATTCTCCCTAAAATTTAATGATACTCTCTCACTCCAACTCTCATTTGCCCTCTTTTTCACCTTTTGCACCTTTCTCTTGACCTCCTGCCTCTTTCTTTTATACATCTCCCACTCATTTGCATTTTTTCCCTACAAAAATCGTCCAAAGGCCTCTCGCTTCTCTTACACTAATAATCTTACGTCTTCGTCCCGCCACTCACAAACCTTTCTAACCAACCCACCTCCCACTCTTCTCATGCCACAAGCGTCTTTTGCGCAAGCGATCACTGCTTCCCTAAATACATCCCATTCTTTCCCCACTCCCCTTATCTCCTTTGTTCTTACCTTTTTCCATTCTGTACTCAGTGTCTCCTGGTACATCCTCACACAAGTCTCCTTCCCAAGCTCACTTACTCTCACCACCCTCTTCACCCCAACATTCTCTCTTCTTTTCTGAAAACCCATACAAATCTTCACCTTCGCCTCCACAAGATAATGATCAGACATCCCTCAAGTTGCACTTCTCAGCACATTAACATCCAAAAGTCTCTCTTTCGCGCGCTTGTCAACTAACGTAATCCAATAACGCTCTTTGGCCATCTCTCCTACTTACATACATATACTTATGTATATCTTGCTTTTTAAACCAGGTATTCCCAATCACCAGTCCTTTTTCAGCACATAAATCTACAAGGTCTTCACCATTACCATTTACAACACTGAACACCCCATGTATACCAATTACTCCCTCAACTGCCACATTACTCACCTTTACATTCAAATCACCCATCACTATAACCCTGTCTTGTACATCAAAACCATTAACACACTCATTCAGCTGCTCCCAAAACACTTGCCTCTCATGATCTTTCTTCTCATGCCCAGGTGCACATGCACCAATAATCGCCCATCTCTCTCCAACAGCTTTCAGTTTTACCCATATTAATCTAGAGTTTACTTTCCTGCATTCTATTACATACTCCCACAACTCCTGTTTCAGGAGTAGTGCTACTCTTTCCCTTGCTCTAGTCCTCTCACAACCCCCTGACTTTACTCCCAAGACATTCCCAAACCACTCTTCCCCTTTACCCTTGATCTTCGTTTCACTCAGAGCCAAAACATCCAGGTTCCTTTCCTTTTCTCTCCTTTTTTCACATCTTGGTTACATCCACACACATTTAGACACCCCAATCTGAGCCTTCGAGGAGGATGAGCACTCCCCGCGTGACTCCTTCTTCTGTTTCATATTTTAGAAAGTTAAAATACAAGGAGGGGAGGATTTCTGGCCCCCCGGTCCGGTCCCCTCTAGTCGCCTGCTACGACACGTGAGGAATGCGTGGGAAGTATTCTTTCTCCCCTATCCCCAGGGATACTATATATATATATATATATATATATATATATATATGTATATATATATATATATATATATATAGATATATATATATATATATATATATATATATATATATATATATATATATATATATATATATATATATATATATATATATATATATACATACAAACACACATACACACCCATACACACACATACATATATATATATATATATATATATATATATATATATATATATATATATATATATATATATATATATATATATATATATATATATATATATATATATATATATATATATATATATATATACAGTCATATACATCAATTCATGTGTACCATAAAAATATTCGTAAATTACTGAAAATAAGGAAAATACTTTCATTAGATTAAAACATATGATGTAAATGCCTTACTTCACCAAATGTTAAGCATCAAAAAACTAAGACAACCATGACAGACTGATTCTCTTGAAATTTCTGAACTTTTTCTTGCTCCATCTTCGGCACATCTTCCCAGTAATATGCTAATGTACAAGAAACACTATGCATAGTTAAAATCTCTCATTACACTTCCAACATTTAACATTCATCACAAAGATCTGGATGACATCTATTAAGATAGTTTTGCAACAATAATTTGAATATAAGCTTGTTTATTAGCCCACAAAACCTGACATGAAGAAATGTTCTCAATTATGGGAAAGTCCCAGAGTTACTAACTGCACTGTTTACACTTATATATATATATATATATATATATATATATATATATATATATATATATATTTTTTTTTTTTTTTTTTTTTTTTTTATACTTTGTCGCTGTCTCCCGCGTTTGCGAGGTAGCGCAAGGAAACAGACGAAAGAAATGGCCCAACCCCCCCCCCCCCATACACATGTACATACACACGTCCACACACGCAAATATACATACCTACACAGCTTTCCATGGTTTACCCCAGACGCTTCACATGCCTTGCTTCAATCCACTGACAGCACGTCAACCCCTGTATACCACATGACTCCAATTCACTCTATTTCTTGCCCTCCTTTCACCCTCCTGCATGTTCAGGCCCCGATCACACAAAATCTTTTTCACTCCATCTTTCCACCTCCAATTTGGTCTCCCTCTTCTCCTCGTTCCCTCCACCTCCGACACATATATCCTCTTGGTCAATCTCTCCTCACTCATTCTCTCCATGTGCCCAAACCATTTCAAAACACCCTCTTCTGCTCTCTCAACCACGCTCTTTTTATTTCCACACATCTCTCTTACCCTTACGTTACTTGCTCGATCAAACCACCTCACACCACACATTGTCCTCAAACATCTCATTTCCAGCACATCCATCCTCCTGCGCACATCTCTATCCATAGCCCACGCCTCGCAACCATACAACATTGTTGGAACCACTATTCCTTCAAACATACCCATTTTTGCTTTCCGAGATAATGTTCTCGACTTCCACACATTTTTCAAGGCTCCCAAAATTTTCGCCCCCTCCCCCACCCTATGATCCACTTCCGCTTCCATGGTTCCATCCGCTGACAGATCCACTCCCAGATATCTAAAACACTTCACTTCCTCCAGTTTTTCTCCATTCAAACTCACCTCCCAATTGACTTGACCCTCACCCCTACTGTACCTAATAACCTTGCTCTTATTCACATTTACTCTCAACTTTCTTCTTCCACACACTTTACCAAACTCAGTCACCAGCTTCTGCAGTTTCTCACATGAATCAGCCACCAGCGCTGTATCATCAGCGAACAACAACTGACTCACTTCCCAAGCTTTCTCATCCCCAACAGACTTCATACTTGCCCCTCTTTCCAGGACTCTTGCATTTACCTCCCTTACAACCCCATCCATAAACAAATTAAACAACCATGGAGACATCACACACCCCTGCCGCAAACCCACATTCACTGAGAACCAATCACTTTCCTCTCTTCCTACACGTACACATGCCTTACATCCTCGATAAAAACTTTTCACTGCTTCTAACAACTTGCCTCCCACACCATATATTCTTAATACCTTCCACAGAGCATCTCTATCAACTCTATCATATGCCTTCTCCAGATCCATAAATGCTACATACAAATCCATTTGCTTTTCTAAGTATTTCTCACATACATTCTTCAAAGCAAACACCTGATCCACACATCCTCTACCACTTCTGAAACCGCACTGCTCTTCCCCAATCTGATGCTCTGTACATGCCTTCACCCTCTCAATCAATACCCTCCCATATAATTTACCAGGAATACTCAACAAACTTATACCTCTGTAATTTGAGCACTCACTCTTATCCCCTTTGCCTTTGTACAATGGCACTATGCACGCATTCCGCCAATCCTCAGGCACCTCAACATGAGTCATACATACATTAAATAACCTTACCAACCAGTCAACAATACAGTCACCCACTTTCTTAATAAATTCCACTGCAATACCATCCAAACCTGCTGCCTTGCCGGCTTTCATCTTCCGCAAAGCTTTTACTACCTCTTCTCTGTTTACCAAATCATTTTCCCTAACCCTCTCACTTTGCACACCACCTCGACCAAAACACCCTATATCTGCCACTCTGTCATCAGACACATTCAACAAACCTTCAAAATACTCATTCCATCTCCTTCTCACATCACCGCTACTTGTTATCACCTCCCCATATATATATATATATATATATATATATATATATATATATATATATATATATATATATATATATATATATATATATATATATATATATATATATATATATATATATATATATGTATATATATATTGCATGACAGCTGGAGACTGAGTGTGAACGAATGGGCTTTTGTTATCTTCTCCTAGCGCTACCTCGCACACATGAGGAGGGAGGGGGATGGTATTTCATGTGTGGCGAGGTGGCGATGGGAATGAATAAAGGCAGGCAGTGTGAATTGTGTGCATGGGTATATATGTTTGTGTCTGTGTGTGTATATATATGTGTACTTTGAGATGTATGAGTGTGTATGTTTGCGTGTGTGGACGTGTGTGTATATACATGTGTATGGTGGTGGGTTGGGCCATTTCTTTCTTCTGTTTCCTTGCGCTACCTCGCAAATGCGGGAGACAGCGACAAAGCAAAATAATGAATATATATATATATATATATATATATATATATATATATATATATATATATATATATATATATATATATATATATATATATATTATCCCTGGGGATAGGGGAGAAAGAATACTTCCCCTGCGTGTCGTAGAAGGCGACTAAAAGGGGAGGGAGCGGAGGGCTGGAAATCCTCCCCTCTCATTTTTTTTTAATTTTCCAAAAGAAAGAACAGAGAAGGGGGCAGGTGAGGATATTCCCTCAAAGGCCCAGTCCACTGTTCTTAACGCTACCTCGCTAATGCGGGAAATGGCGAATAGTATGAAAGAAAGAAAAGAATATATATATATATATATATATATATATATATATAACAGTCAGTTAATATACAACGAGCAGACGTAGCTAGGACGCCATTTGGTAAACATGCGATTGTCAAAGACAGATAAAGAGCGTATCATAAACTTATCATTTTACAAATCTTATCAAGAATAGATTTATCCAATTTGTATAAACCATCACTAATATTATCATCATAATTCTTTGTGTATTTGATAATAGAAGATTCAATGATATCTTACCTTTTAATGCCATTTGGTTTAATTACGTAGATGATGTTCTTTGTGTTTGGCCAACAAATAAAGATTTACAACTATTTCTCCCCTTACTTAACAATTTAGTACCTTCCATCAAATCTACTGTAGAAAATGAAAATTATGGTATGTTACCATTTTTAGATTGTATGATCCACATACAAGGAAACAAGTTTAAGTTTAGCATATACAGAAAACCCACCAATGTATGCTCATATATCCATTATTACTCATCTCAACATGACAGAGTTAAATTATCATCATTTTATAATATGTACCTTAGCGCATTACGTATTTGCAGTCCAGAGTTTATTGATGATGAGTTTGAGAAGGTATATTCTATTAGATCTAAGTTAAAGTACCCTAGACCTTTTATTGATAAATCCCTTAAGTTAGCAAGGAAATCATTTTATAGAGCTGATCCCAAGCCTCCCATTGACACCAAGAAACTTTTAGTTCTCTCTTTTAATAATAATTTTACTTTACTTCCCATGTTGCTTAAATCCTTTGATGTAAATGTTGCCTTCAGCAACAATAATGCTATCAAGAATATCTTAATTGTCCAAGACAGACAACGAGGGTATGATAAACCTCTTCCATAGAGAAGAAGGTGAAATGTTTACAAATTGTATCAACAAAAAAGTTATCTATTTTGGATTCACCATCATTAATATTAGGATTATAGTTCTTTGTGTATTCAGTAATAAAAGATTTAATGATATTTCTCGTGGTAATACAGTTAGAGTTGATAACTGAGATGGCATTACTCCAGTCAATACAATGATCATAGTTTTTAACGTGACTGAACAAGGCATTTGATACTTGTCAAGTTCTTATTCTATATCCATTTTGCTTAAGTCTAGCAGAAAGATCTCTACTAGTTTTCCCAACATAACTTATCACAATTTGTACATAGCACTTTATAAGTAAGTAAGTAAGTAAGTAAGTTTTTATTAGTCAAATTGTAATACAAGATATATTACAAAATGAAATTCTTCTTGGCTTTGAGAGCTCCCTAGTGTTTCTACATTAAAAGAATAATGAAATCAATAAAGCAATAAAATATTAAAGGAAACACTTTAATATTTTACTTTCCTATTGTGATGACAAATGATTGAAAAGGAGGATGCTTTTAGGTACAAAAGACTTTCTGTATCTATCAGTACGCTGCATGAGCAAAGCTAACCGCCTTCCTGATTTTAAATATGTGTAACAATTGTATAGCGGATGGGTTACATCTTTCATAATCCTATCTACTTGTTTCATTACGCCTGTCTGATAAAGCTTATTTAGTGATGTGGTCGCCGCACCTAATTTTCCTGCCTTTTTAACAGTTCTTCCCAACTTATTTTTATCTTTACAAGTAAGTTTCCCATACCAGGCAGTCACTGAAAAATTTAGAACTGATTCTAATATTGATCTGTAACATAAGTTAATGATCACTTTATCTACATTTAGGTTGCGTATACGTACAAAGTGTAGTCTTTGGTTACATTTTCTTGACACCATATCCGTATTAACACTGCCTTTCAACTGGTCATCAATCATAAGTCCCAAATACTTGTACTGGCTTACTCTTTGAACATGTTCTTCCTCAATTGTTAATAAGTCGGGTACATGTTTATTTTTAGTTCCGAAATTGAATATCATCTCCTTAGTTTTCTTAACATTAAGCTCCAAAAAATTTTGTTTACTCCAGTCAACAAATTCTTTGACTTGAGTTAAATAGGGTTCATAATTATCATTGACAACTTTTCCTAGGATAACTGTATCGTCGGCATGTTTTATAATAGTACAGTCATCACTTCCACTCCTACAATCATCTGTGTACAAAGTAAAGAGAACAGGGGACAATACACAACCTTGGGGGGCTCCTGTGTTGGTAACTACCCCATTAGACTTGACATTATTTACATTGGTATATTGAGGTCTCTGCGTTAAAAGGCTAAAAATCCATTTTAAGATGTTTCTATTTACACTCATTTGTAACATTTTATTAAGCAAAATATGAGGTTGCATTCTGTTAAATGCTGAACTAAAATCGATGAACAGTGCTCTAATTTGTGATTTAGTCTTATCTAAGTACTCGTTAACATCACTTAATAATGCAAGTGTTGCATCCTGTACACTCCTATTATAGCAATAAGCAAACTGTATAGGGTCTTTTAAATTATTTGTTCTTTCACAGATGTAGTTTTTCAATATACTTTCTAAACATTTCATAATGTTAGATGTCAATACTACAGGTCTAAAATCTTTGGGATCTTTCGGACAGTTAATTTTTGCAATAGGTTTCACTTCCGATTCTTTCCATTTATAAGGCACCACTCCCTGATCTATTGAGTCCTTAAGTAATGTGGTCAGTGCAGGTGTCAGTTGTTTAGCACAGCGTTTAAGTACCCTTGCAGGCATTCCGTCAGGCCCTGTAGCTTTACCTGCTCGTATTTTCTGCAGGGACTTCTGCACGTCTTCTTGCCTAATTATAATTCTCTCATCATTGTTAGATTGTATTTCTGTCATTGCCTCATTACACGCATCACTGAAATCATGTCTTTCAAATCTCGCAAAACACGCATTCATTTCATTCACATATATGTTGATATTTTCTGGTTCAGGCATAGTATAAGAATGGAGAAAAACTGGAGGAAGTAAAGTGTTTTAGATATCTGGGAGTGGATCTGGCAGCGGATGGAACCATATAAGCGGAAGTGGATCTTAAGGTGGGGGAGGGGGCGAAAATCCTGGGAGCCTTGAAGAATGTGTGGAAGTCGAGAACATTATCTCGTAAAGGAAAAATGGGTATGTTTGAAGGAATAGTGGTTCCAACAATGTTGTATGGTTGCGAGGCGTGTACTATGGATAGAGTTGTGCGCAGGAGGATGGACGTGCTGGAATTGAGATCTTTGAGGACAATATGTGGTGTGAGGTGGTTTGATCGAGTAAGTAACGTAAGGGTAAGAGAGATGTGTGGAAATAAAAAGAGCGTGGTTGAGAGAGCAGAAGAGGGTGTTTTGAAATGGTTTGGGCACATAGAGAGAATGAGTGAGGAAAGATTGACCAAGAGGATATATGTGTCGGAGGTGGAGGGAACGAGGAGAAGTGGGAGACCAAATTGGATGTGGAAAGATGGAGTGAAAAAGATTTTGTGTGATCGGGGCCTGAACATGCAGGAGGGTGAAAGGAGGGCAAGTAATAGAGTGAATTGGATCGATGTGGTATACCGGGGTTGACGTGCTGTCAGTGGATTGAATCAGGGCATGTGAAGCGTCTGGGGTAAACCATGGAAAGCTGTGTAGGTATGTATATTTGCATGTGTGGACGTATGTATATACATGTGTATAGGGGTGGGTTGGGCCATTTCTCTCGTTTGTTTCATTGCGTTACCTCGCAAATGCGGGAGACAGCGACAAAGCAAAAAAAAAAAAAAAAAAAAAAATATATATATATATATATATATATATATATATATATATATATATATATATATATATATATTTTTTTTTTTTTCTTTTTTTTTTTGCTTTGTCGCTGTCTCCCGCGTTTGCGAGGTAGCGCAAGGAAACAGACGAAAGAAATGGCCCAACCCAACCCCATACACATGTATATACATACGTCCACACAAGCAAATATACATACCTACACAACTTTCCATGGTTTACCCCAGACGCTTCACATGCCTTGATTCAATCCACTGACAGCACGTCAACCCCGGTATACCACATCGATCCAATTCACTCTATTCCTTGCCCTCCTTTCACCCTCCTGCATGTTCAGGCCCCGATCACACAAAATCTTTTTCACTCCATCTTTCCACATCCAATTTGGTCTCCCTCTTCTCCTCGTTCTCTCCACCTCCGACACATATATTCTCTTGGTCAATCTTTCCTCACTCATTCTCTCCATGTGCCCGAACCATTTCAAAACACCCTCTTCTGCTCTCTCAACCACGCTCTTTTTATTTCCACACATCTCTCTTACCCTTACGTTACTTACTCGATCAAACCACCTCACACCACACATTTCCCTCAAACATCTCATTTCCAGCACATCCATCCTCCTGCGCACAACTCTATCCATAGCCCACGCCTCGCAACCATACAACATTGCTGGAACCACCATTTTTGCTTTCCGAGATAATGTTCTCGACTTCCACACATTCTTCAAGGCTCCCAGAATTTTCGCCCCCTCCCCCACCCTATGATCCACTTCCGCTTATATGGTTCCATCCGCTGCCAGATCCACTCCCAGATATCTAAAACACTTCACTTCCTCCAGTTTTTCTCCATTCAAACTCACCTCCCAATTGACTTGACCCTTAACCCTACTGTATCTAATAACCTTGCTTTTATTCACATTTACTCTTAACTTTCTTCTTTCACACACTTTACCAAACTCAGTCACCAGCTTCTGCAGTTTCTCACATGAATCAGCCACCAGCGCTGTATCATCAGCGAACAACAACTGACTCACTTCCCAAGCTCTCTCATCCCCAACAGACTTCATACTTGCCCCTCTTTCCAAAACTCTTGCATTCACCTCCCTAACAACCCCATCCATAAACAAATTAAACAACCATGGAGACATCACACACCCCTGCCGCAAACCTACATTCACTGAGAACCAATCACTTTCCTCTCTTCCTACACGTACACATGCCTTACATCCTCGATAAAAACTTTTCACTGCTTCTAACAACTTGCCTCCCACACCATATATTCTTAATACCTTCCAGAGAGCATCTCTATCAACTCTATCAATTGCCTTCTCCAGATCCATAAATGCTACATACAAATCCATTTGCTTTTCTAAGTATTTCTCACATACATTCTTCAAAGCAAACACCTGATCCACACATCCTCTACCACTTCTGAAACCACACTGCTCTACCCCAATCTGATGCTCTGTACATGCCTTCACCCTCTCAATCAATATCCTCCCATATAATTTACCAGGAATACTCAACAAACTTATACCTCTGTAATTTGAGCACTCACTCTTATCCCCTTTGCCTTTGTACAATGGCACTATGCACGCATTCCGCCAATCCTCAGGCACCTCACCATGAGTCATACATACATTGAATAACCTTACCAACCAGTCAACAATACAGTCACCCCCTTTTTTAATAAATTCCACTGCAATACCAATATATATATATATATATATATATATATATATATATATATATATATATATATATATATATATATATATATATATATACATATATATATTTTTTTTTTTTTTTTTTTTTTTTTTTGCTTTGTCGCTGTCTCCCGCGTTTGCGAGGTAGCGCAAGGAAACAGACGAAAGAAATGGCCCAAACCACCCCCATACACATGTATATGCATACGTCCACACACGCAAATATACATACCTACACAGCTTTCCATGGTTTACCCCAGACGCTTCACATGCCCTGATTCAATCCACTGACAGCACGTCAACCCCGGTATACCACATCGCTCCAATTCACTCTATTCCTTGCCCTCCTTTCACCCTCCTGCATGTTCAGGCCCCGATCACACAAAATCTTTTTCACTCCATCTTTCCACCCCCAATTTGGTCTTCTCCTCGTTCCCTCCACCCCCGACACATATATCCTCTTGGTCAATCTTTCCTCACTCATTCTCTCCATGTGCTCAAACCATTTCAGAACACCCTCTTCTGCTCTCTCAACCACGCTCTTTTTATTTCCACACATCTCTCTTACCCTTACGTTACTTACTCGATCAAACCACCTCACACCACACATTCTCCTCAAACATCTCATTTCCAGCACATCTATCCTCCTGCGCACAACTCTATCCATATCCCACGCCTCGCAACCATACAACATTGTTGGAACCACTATTCCTTCAAATATACCCATTTTTGCTTTCCGAGATAATGTTCTCGACTTCCACACATTCTTCAAGGCTCCCAGAATTTTCGGCCCCTCCCCCACCCTATGATCCACTTCCGCTTCCATGGTTCCATCCGCTGCCAGATCCACTCCCAGATATCTAAAACACTTTACTTCCTCCAGTTTTTCTCCATTCAAACTTACCTCCCAATTGACTTGACCCTCAACCCTACTGTACCTAATAACCTTGCTCTTATTCACATTTACTCTTAACTTTCTTCTTTCACACACTTTACCAAACTCAGTCACCAGCTTCTGCAGTTTCTCACCCGAATCAGCCACCAGCGCTGTATCATCAGCGAACAACAACTGACTCACTTCCCAAGCTCTATCATCCACAACAGACTTCATACTTGCCCCTTTCCAAAACTCTTGCATTCACCTCCCTAACAACCCCAACCATAAACAAATTAAACAACCATGGAGACATCACACACCCCTGCCGCAAACCTACATTCACTGAGAACCAATCACTTTCCTCTCTTCCTACACGTACACATGCCTTACATCCTCGATAAAAACATTTCACTGCTTCTAACAACTTGCCTCCTACACCATATATTCTTAATACCTTCCACAGAGCATCTCTATCAACTCTATCATATGCCTTCTCCAGATTCATAAATGCTACATACAAATCCATTTGCTTTTCTAAGTATTTCTCACATACATTCTTCAAAGCAAACATCTGATCCACACATCCTCTAACACTTCTGAAAACCACACTGCTCTTCCCCAATCTGATGCTCTGTACATGCCTTCACCCTCTCAATCAATACCCTCCCATATAATTTACCAGGAATACTCAACAAACTTATACCTCTGTAATTTGAGCACTCACTCTTATCCCCTTTGCCTTTGTACAATGGCACTATGCACGCATTCCGCCAATCCTCAGGCACCTCACCATGAGTCATACATACATTAAATAACCTTACCAACCAGTCAATAATACAGTCACCCCCTTTTTTAATGAATTCCACTGCAATACCATCCAAACCTGCTGCCTTGCCGGCTTTCATCTTCCGCAAAGCTTTTACTACCTCTTCTCTGTTTACCAAATCATTTTCCCTAACCCTCTCACTTTGCACACCACCTCGACCAAAACACCCTATATCTGCCACTCTATCATCAAACACATTCAACAAACCTTCAAAATACTCACTCCATATATATATATATGTATATATATATATATATATATATATATATATATATATATGTGCATGTGTGTGTGAGTGGGGGAGGATTGGGATGTATTTAGAGAAACAGTGATGGATTGTGGAAATGATCTTGTAGCATGAGAAGCGGGTTATAGTGATGGGTGATTTGAATGCAAATGTGAGTAATGTGGCAGTTGAGGGAATAATTGGTATACATGGGGTGTTAGTGTTGTAAATGGAAATGGTGTAGAGCCTGTAGATTTATTTGCTGTAAAAGGACTGGTGATTTGGAATACCTGGTTTAAAAAGCGAGATATACATAAGTATACGTATGTAAGTAGGAAAGATCGCCAGAGAGCGTTATTCGATTACGCGTTATTTGATAGGCGGGCGAAAGAGATACTTTTGGATGTTAATGTGCTGGGAGGTGCAACTGGAGGGATGAGTGATCATTATCTTGTGGAGGCGAAGGCGAAGCTTTGTAGGGTTTTTCAGGAAAGAAGAGAGAATGTTGTGATGAAGAGAGTGGTGAGAGTAAGTGAGCTTAGGAAGGAGACTTGTTTTAGGAAGTACCAGGAGAGGCTGAGTACAGAATGGAAAACGGTGAGAAGAAAGGAGGTAAGGAGAGTGGGGAGGAATGGGGTGTATTTAGGGAAGCAGTGATGGCTTGCGCAAAAGATGCTTGTGGCATGAGAAGCGTGGGAGGTGGGTTGATTAGAAAGGGTAGTGAGTGGTGGGATGAAGAAGTAAGATTATTAGTGAAAGAGAGGAAGAGGTATTTGGACGATTTTTGCAGGGAAAAAATGCAAATGTGTGGGATATGTATAAAGGAAAGAGGCAGGAGGTCAAGAGAAAGGTGCAAGTGGTGAAAAAAAGGGCAATTGACAGTTGGGGTGAGAGAGTATAATTAAATTTTACGGAGAATAAAAAGATTTTTTCGAAGGAGGTAAATAAAGTGCGTAAGACAATGGAGCAGATGGGAACTTCAGTAAAGGAGGAAATGGGGAGGTGATAACAAGTAGTGGTGATGTGAGAAGGAGATGGAGTGAGTATTTTGAAGGTTTGTTGAATGTTTTTGATGAGCAAGTGGCAGATATAGGGTGTTTTGTTCGAGGTGGTGTGCAAAGTGAGAGGGTTAGGGAAAATGATTTGGTAAATAGAGAAGAGGTAGTGAAAGCTTTGCGGAAGATGAAAGCAAGCAAGGCAGCAGGTTTGGATGGTATTACAGTGGAATTTACTAAAAAAGGGGGTGACGGTATTGTTGACTGGTTGGTAAGGTTATTTAATGTATGTATGATTCATGGTGAGGTGCCTGAGGATTGGCCGAATGCTTGCATAGTGCCATGGTATAAAGGCAAAGGGGATAAGAATGAGTGCTCAAATTACAGAGGGATAAGTTTGTTGAGTATTCCTAGTAAATTATATGGGAGGGTATTGATTGAGAGGGTAAAGGCATGTACAGAGAATCAGATTGGATAAGAGCAGTGTGGTTTCAGAAGTGGTAGAGGATGTTTGGATCAGGTGCTTGCTTTGAGGAATGTATGTGGGAAATACTTAGAAAAGCAAATGGATTTGTGTGTAGCATTTATGGATCTGGAGAAGGCATATGATAGAGTTGATAGAGGTGCTCTGTGGAAGGTATTAAGAATATATGGTGCGGGAGGTAAGTTGTCAGAAGCAGTGAAAAGTTTTTATCGAGGATGTAAGGTATGTGTACGTGTAGGAAGAGAGGAAAGTGATTGGTTCTCAGTGAATGTAGGTCTGCGGCAGGGGTGTGTGATGTCTCCATGGTTGTTTAATTTGTTTATGGATGGGGTTGTTAGGGAGGTGAATTCAAGAGATTTGGAAAGAGGGGCAAGTATGCTGTCTGTTGTGGATGAGAGAGCTTGGGAAGTGAGTCAGCTGTTGTTCGCTGATGATACAGCGCTGGTGGCTGACTCATGTGAGAAACTGCAGAAGCTGGTGACTGAATTTGGTAAAGTGTGTGAAAGAAGAAAGTTAAGAGTAAATGTGAATAAGAGCAAGGTTATTAAGTACAGTAGGTTTGAGGGTCAAATCAATTGGGAGGTAAGTTTGAATGTAGAAAAACTGGGGAAGTAAAGTGTTTTAGATATCTGGGAGTGGATGTGGCAGCGAATGGAAACATGGAAGCGGAAGTGAATCATAGGGTGGGGGAGGGGGCGAAAATTCTGGGAGTCTTGAATAATGTTTGGAAGTCGAGAACATTATCTGGGAAATCAAAAATGGGTATGTTTGAGGGAATTGTGGTTCCAAGAATGTTGTATGGTCGCGAGGCGTGGGCTATGGATAGAGTTGTGCGCGGGAGGATGGATGTGCTGGAAATGAGGTGTTTGAGGACAATGTGTGGTGTGAGGTGGTTTGATCGAGTAAGTAATGTAAGGGTAAGAGGGATATGTGGAAACAATAAGAGTGTTGTTGGGAGAGCAGAAGAGGGTGTTTTGAAATGTTTTGGTCACATGGAGAGAATGAGTGAGGAAAGATTGACCAAGAGGATATATATGTCAGAGGTGGAGGGAACGAGGAGAAGCGGGAGACCAAATTGGAGGTGGAAAGATGGAGTGAAAAAGATTTTGAGTGGTCGGGGCCTGAACATGGAGGAGGTTGAAAAGCGTGTAAGGAATAGAGTAAACTGTAACGATGTGGTATACCAGGGTGGATGTGCTGTCAATGGATGTAACCACGGCATGTGAATCGTCTGGGGTAAACCATGGAAAGTTTTATGGAGCCTGGATGTGGAAAGGGAGCTGTTGTTTCGGTGCATTATTACATGACAGCTAGAGACTGAGTGTGAACGAATGGGGCCTGTGTTGTCTTTTCCTAGCGCTACCTCGCACACATGAGGGGGGATGTGGCGGTTATTTTATATGTGGCGCGGTGGCGATGGGAATAAATGAAGGCAGACAGTATGAATTATGCATATGTGTATATATGTATATTTCTGTGTGTTTATATATATGTGTACATTGAGATGTATAGGTATGTATATTTGCGTGTGTGGACGTGTGTGTAAATACATGTGTATGTGGGTGCGTTGGTCCATTCTTTCGTCTGTTTCCTTGCGCTACCTCGCTAACGCGGGAGACAGCGACAAAGGAAAATAAATAAAAAAATAAATATATATAGACATATATATCTCCTACCCCCCTAGAGGCTATATATCTCACTGGGATTCGTGGGACATTCCCATAAAATGGCAACATTGTTTTACTACTGTAGGGAGGCACATCCCAGATTTTTTGTGTCATTCTGTGAGTCTGGGTTGTATACAGTTTTTATGTCGCAATCTAGTTCTGTCCTTTGACAATATTTGCACAGCTTTTACTTTCCTGGTGCGATAATATCTTTATGTTAGTGTTATGTGAGGGTATTATATTGCATATATATCCCTGAAACAATGCTTGTTTTAGTGGGGTTTTTTCTATGCTTTATTCTGTTTTTCTTTTCATCTTCGTATCCTATCTGACTGTTTAAATGAACTATCATGAGATGTTTTTTCTATGGATTTTTAGAACCATTTTCATCTTTAGATTTCGTTACAGTTTAGTTTACGAGGTAAGCCGTGTAAGGTTTTCAGTCACTATGACGACCATGATTTTAAGCAGATATTCATTGATTGAAAATAGATATACATTTTGTTGATGTGCAAACACCGAAAGACGGCTCGTAGCCATTTTGAGGTCCGTATATAATTACGTAATCTAGACATCTAATTCTAGGAACCGAATGTGTAAATCTATAAACCCACTGCAGCTCTCCGTGTTATTGTCCAAGCAAAATCTATCCACATGTCTTACACATCATCACCGTTTATTCGTCAAATGTTATCTGTTGTCACTGGTGTGTGTTATGATGTTGCTGACCAGATGGAAATAGTTCGAGACTCACGATCAACTGTTATGGCATTCGTGTTAATTGTTACTCTGGTTACAGTTTCGTAAAGATAAGTCAATTCACTACTTACTCGAGATGTGATGAATGCAAATATGTAAAAAGATAAAAAGATTGGGTATTATTAGATACTTCTTCCCAACACTGTTTATCGGTGGGAGAAAAAAATGTTTTCGTCAGACACTCGACAAGACTTGTCAATAAATCGAATGTTGTGTTAATAACATCTCACACCACGTGAGGACCTGTCTTTCCCCCAGCCACAACATCAGTTTATTATCATTATTGTTATTACTATTATCATTATTATTATCATCATCACTATTATTGTTATTTTTATTATTATTATTATTATCATTATTATCATTATTATTATTATTATTATCATTATTATTATTATTATTATTATTATTATTATTATTATTATTATTATTATTATTATTAATATTATTATTTTTATTATTATCATTAATATCATTATTATTATTATTATTAATACTATTATTATCATCATTACTATCATTAAAATCATTATTATTATTATTATTAATACTATTATTATCATCATTATAATTATGATAATCATTATTGTTATTATTATTATCATTATTATTATTATTATTATTATAATTATTATTATTATTATTATTATCATTATTATTATTATTATTATTATTATTATTATTATTATTATTATTATTATTATAATTATTATTATCATTATTATTATTATTATTATTATTATTATTATAATTATTATTATTATTATTGTTAATTTTATTATTATTATTATTATTATTATTATTATTATCATTATTATTATTATTATTATTATTATTATTATTATTATTATTATTATTATTATTATTATTATTATTATTATTATTATTATTATCATTATTATTATTATTATTATTATTATTATTATTATTATTATTATTATTATTATTATTATTATCATTATTATTACTATCATTATTATTATTATCATTATTATTATTACTATTATTATTATTATCACTATTATTATTATTATTATTATTATTATTATTATTATTATTATTATTATTATTATTATTATCATTATTATTATTATTATTATTATTATTATTATCATTATTATTATTATTATTTTTATTATCATTATTAAGAATATTATTATTATTATCATTATTATTATTATTATTTTTTTTAATTTCCTTTGTCGCTGTTTCCCGCGTTTGCGAGGTAGCGCAAGGAAACAGAAGAAAGAAATGGCCCAACCCACCCCCATACACATGTATATACATACACGTCCAAACACGCAAATATACATACCTATACATCTCAATGTACACATATATATACACACACAGACACATACATATATACCCATGCACACAATTCACACTTTCTGCTTTTATTCATTCCCATCGCCACCTCGCCACACATGGAATACCATACCCCTCCTCCCTCATGTGTGCGAGGTAGCGCTAGGAAAAGACAACAGAGGCACCATTCGTTCACACTCAGTCTCTAGCTGTCATGCAGTAATGCCCGAAACCACGGCTCCCTTTCCACATCCAAGCCCCACACAACTTTCCATGGTTTACCCCAGACGCTTCACATGCCCTGATTCAATCCACTGACAGCATGTCAACCCCGGTATACCACATCGATCCAATTCACTCTATTCCTTGCCCTCCTTTCACCCTCCTGCATGTTCAGGCCCCGATCACTCAAAATCTTTTTTACTCCATCTTTCCACCTCCAATTTGGTCTCCCACTTCTCCTCGTTCCCTCCACCTCCGACACATATATCCTCTTGTTCAATCTTTCCTCACTCATTCTCTCCATGTGCCCAAACCATTTCAAAACATCCTCTTCTGCTCTCTCAACCACGCTCTTTTTATTTTCACACATCTCTCTTACCCTTACATTACTTACTCGATCAAACTACCTCACACCACACACTGTCCTCAAACATCTCATTTCCAGCACATCCACCATCCGGCGCACAACTCTATCCATAGCCCACGCCTCGTAGCCATACAACATTGTTGGAACCACTATTCCTTCAAACATACCCATTTTTGCTTTCCGAGATAATGTTCTCGACTTCCACACATTCTTCAAGGCTCCCAGGATTTTCGCCCCCTCCCCCACCCTATGATTCACTTCCGCTTCCACGGTTCCATTCGCTGCCAGATCCACTCCCAGATATCTAAAACACTTTACTTCCTCCAGTTTTTCTCCATTCAAACTTGTCTCCCAGTTGACTTGACCCTCAACCCTACTGTACCTAAGAACCTTGCTCTTATTCACATTTACTCTTAACTTTCTTCTTTCAAACACTTTACCAAACTCAGTCACCAGCTTCTGCAGTTTCTCACATGAATCAGCCACCAGCGCTGTATCATCAGCGAACAACAACTGCCTCACTTCCCAAGCTCTCTCATCCACAACAGAATTCACACTTGCCCCTCTTTCCAAAACTCTTGTATTCACCTCTCTAACAACCCCATCCATAAACAAATTAAACAACCATGGAGACATCACACACCCCCGCCGCAAACCTACATTCACTGAGAACCAATCACTTTCCTCTCTTCCTACACGTACACATGCCTTACATCCTCGATAAAAACTTTTCACTGCTTCTAACAACTTGCCTCCCACACCATATATTCTTAATACCTTCCACAGAGCATCTCTATCAACTCTATCATATGCCTTCTCCAGATCCAGAAGTGCTACATACAAATCCATTTGCTTTTCTAAGTATTTCTCGCACACATTCTTCAAAGCAAACACCTGATCCACACATCCTCTACCACTTCTGAAACCACACTGCTCTTCCCCAATCTGATGCTCTGTACATGCCTTCACCCTCTCAATCAATACCCTCCCATATAATTTACCAGGAATACTCAACAAACTTATACCTCTGTAATTTGAGCACTCACTCTTATCCCATTTGCCTTTGTACAATGGCACTATGCACGCATTCCGCCAATCCTCAGGCACCTCACTATGAGTCATACATACATTAAATAACCTTACCAACGAGTTAACAATACAGTCACCCACTTTTTTAATAAATTTCACTGTAATACCATCCAAACCTGCTGCCTTGCCGGCTTTCATCTTCCGCAAAGCTTTCACAACCTCTTCTCTGTTTACCAAATAATTTTCCCTAACCCTCTCACTTTGCACACCACCTGAACCAAAAGACCCTATATCTGCCACTCTATCATCAAACATATTCAACAAACCTTCAAAATACTCACTCCATCTCCTTCTCACATCACCACTACTTGTTATCACCTCCCCATTTGCGCCCTTCACTGAAGTTCCCATTATTATTATTATTATTATTATTATTATTATTATTATTATTATTATTATTATTATTGTTATCATTATCATTATTATTATCATTATCATCATCATTATTATCATTATCGTTATTGTTAATTTTACTATTATTATTATTATTATTATTATTATTATTATTATTATTATTATTATTATTATTATTATTATTATTATTATTATTATTATCATTATTATTACTATTATCATTATCATTATTATTATTATTATT
>NC_092238.1:45358899-45366399 GCF_036320965.1 Panulirus ornatus | reverse complement strand
TCTCACTAACCCCTGACTTTATTCCCAAGACATTCCCAAACCACTCTTCCCCTTTACCCTTGAGCTTCGTTTAACTCAGAGCCAAAACATTCAGGTTCCTTTCCTCAAACATACTACCTATCTTTCTCATCTTGTTTACATCCACAAACATTTAGACATCCTAATCTGAGCCTTCGAGGAGGATGAGCACTCCCGGCGTGACTCCTTCTTCTATTTCCCCTTTTAGAAAGTTAAAATACAAGGAAGGGAGGGTCTCCAACACCCCGTTCCTGTCCCCTCTACTTGCCTTCTACGACACGTGAGGGATGCGTGGGAAGTATTCTTTCTCCCCTCTCTCCAGGATTTGTATTATTATTATCATATATATTATTATTATTATTACTATCATTATCATTATAAATATTATGATTATTATTGTCATTCTTATTATTATTATTATTTTCATTATCATTATCATGATTTTTATTATTATTATAATTATTATTATTATTATTATTATTATTATTATTATTATTATCATTATTATTATCATTATTATTATCATTATTATCATTATCATTAATATTATCATTATTGTTATTATTATTGTTATTATCATTATTATTATTATTATCATTATAAACATGATTATTATCATTAATGTTATCATTATTGTTACTACTATTATTACTATTATCATCATTATTTCTGTTAACATTGTTATCATTATTATTATTATTATTATTATTATTATTATTATTATTATTATTATTATTATTATTATTATTATTATCATTATCATTATTAGTATTATTATCATTATCATTGTTATCATTATTATAATTATTCTTATCACTATCTATCCCTGGGGATAGGGGAAAAAGAATACTTCCCACGCATTCCTCACGTTTCGTAGAAGACGACTAAAGGGGACGGGAGCGGGGGGCTGGAAACCCTTCCCTCCTTGAATTTTAATTTTCTAAAAGGGGAAGAGAAGAAAGAGTCACGTGGGTATTGCTCATCCTCCTCGAAGGCTCAGATTGGGGTTTCTAAATGTATGTGGATGTAACCAAGATGAGAAAAAAGGAGAGATAGGTAGTATGTTTTAGGAAAGGAACTTGGATGTTTTGGCTCTGAGTGAAACGAAGCTCAAGGGTAAAGGGGAAGAGTGGTTTGTGAATGTCTTGGGAGTAAAGTCAGGGGTTAGTGAGAGGATAAGAGCAAGGTAAAGGAGTAGCACTACTCATGAAACAGGAGTGGGGGGAGTATTTGATAGAGTGTAAGAAGTAAACTCTAGATTGATATGGGTAAAACTGAAAGTTGATGGAGAGAGATGGGTGATTATTGGTGCATATGCACCTGGGTATGAGAAGAAAGATCATGAGAGGCAAGTGTTTTCGGAGCAGCTGAATGAGTGTGTTAGTAGTTTTGATGCACAAGACCGGGTTATAGTGATGGGTGATTTGAATGCAAAGGTGAGTAATATGGCAGTTGAGGGAATAATTGGTGTACATGGGTTGTTCAGTGTTGTAAATGGAAATGGTGAAGAGCTTGTAGATTTATGTGCTGAAGAGGACTGGTGATTGGGAATATCTGGTTTAAAAAGAGAGATATACATAAGTATACGTATGTGAGTAGGAGAGATGTCCAGAGACCGTTATTGGATTACGTGTTAAATGATAGGCGCGCGAATGAGAGACTTTTGGATGTTAATGTGCTGAGAGGTGCAACTGGAGGGACGTCTGATCATTAAATTGTGGAGGAGAAGTGAAGATTTGTAGAGGTTTTAAGAAAAAAAGAGGGAATGTTGGGATGACGAGAGTGGTGAGAGTAAGTGAGCTTGGGAGGGAGACTTGTGTAAGGAAGTACCAGGAGAGACTGAGTACAGAAAGAAAAAAGGTGAGAACAAAGTACGTAAGGAGTGGGAGAGGAATGGGATGTAATTAGGGAAGCAGTGATGGCTTGCGAAAAACATGCTTGTGGTATGAGAAGCGTGGGAGGTGGGTAAATTAGAAAGGGTAGTGATTGGTGAGATGAAGAATTAAGAGTATTAGTGAAAGAGAATACTTGGACGATTTTGTAGGGAAATAATACAAATGAGTGGGAGATATATAAAAGAAAGAGGCGGGAGGTCAAGAGAAAGGTGCAAGAGGTGAAAAAGAGGGCAAATGAGAGTTGGGGTGAGAGAGTATCATTAAATTTTAGGGAGAATAAAAAGATGCTTTCGAAGGAGGTAAATAAAGTGCGTAAGACAAGGAAACAAATGGGAACTTCAGTGAAGGGGGCTGATGGGTAGGTGATAACAAGTAGTGGCGATGTGAGAAGGAGATGGAGTGAGTACTATGAAGGTTTGTTGAATGTGTTTGATGACAGAGTGGCAGATATCGGGTATTTTGGTCGAGGTGGTGTGCAAAGTGAGAGGGTTTGGGAAAATGATTTGGTAAACAGAGAAGAGGTAGTAAAAGCTTTGCGGAAGATGAAAGCCGGGAAGGCAGCGGGTTTGGATGGTACTGCAATGGAATTTATTAAAAAAGGGGTTGACTCTATTGTTGACTAGTTGGCAAGGTTATTTAATGTATGTATGACTTATGGTCAGGAGCCTGAGGATTGGCTAAATTCTTGCATTGTACCATTGTACAAAGGAAAAGGGCATAAAAGCGAGTGCTCAAATTACAGAGGTATAAGTTTGTTGAGAATTCATAGGAAATTATATTGGAGGGTATTGATAGAGAGGGTGAAAACATGTACAGAGCATCAGATTGGGGAAGAGCAGTGTGATTTCAGAAGTGTTAAAGGATGTGTGGATCAGGTGTTTGCTTTGATTAATGTATGTGAGAAATACTTAGAAAAGCAAATGGAATTGTATGTAGCATTTATGGATCTGGAGACGGGATATGATAGAGTTGATAGAAATGCTCTGTGGAAGGTATTGAGAATATATGGTGTGGGAGACAAGTTGTTAGAAGCAGTGAAAAGTTTTTATCGAGGATGTAAGGCATGTGTACGTGTAGGAAGAGAGGAAAGTGATTGATTCGCAGTGAATGTAGGTTTACGGCAGGGGTGTGTGATGTCTCCGTGGTTTTTTAATTCTTTTATGGATGGGGTTGTTAGAGAGGTGAATGCAAGAGTTTTGGAAAGAGGGGCAAGTATGAAGTCTGTTGTGGATGAGAGAGCTTGGGAAGTGAGTCAGTTGTTGTTCGCTGATGACACAACGCTGGTGGCTGATTCATGTGAGAAACTACAGAAGCTGGTGACTGAATTTGGTAAAGTGTGTGAAAGAAGGAGGCTGAGAGTAAATGTGAATAAGAGAAAGGTTATTAGGTACAGTAGGGTTGAGGGACAAGTAACTGGGAGGCAAGTTTGAATAAAGAAAAACTGGAGGAAGTGAAGTGTTTTAGATATCTTGGAGTGGATTTGGCAGCGGATGGAATCATGGAAGCGGAAGTGAGTCATAGGGTAAGGGAGGGGGCGAAAGTTCTGGGAGCTTTGAAGTATGTGTGGACGTCGAGAACATTAATTCGGAAAGCAAAAATGGGTATGTTTGAAGGAATAGTGGTTCCAACAATGTTACATGGTTACGAGGCGTCGGCTATGGATAGAGGTGTGCGGTGGAGGGTAGATGTGCTGGAAATGAGGTGTTTGAGTACAAAATGTGGTGTGAGGTTTTTTGATCGAGTAAGTAATGATAGAGTAAGAGAGATGTGTGGTAATAAAAAGAGTGTGGTTGAGAGAGCAGAAGAGGGTGTTTTGAAATAGTTTGATCACATGGAGAGAATGAGTGAGGAAAGATTGACCAAGAGAATATACGTGTCAGAGGTGGAGAGAATGAGTAGAAGTAGGAAAACAAATCGGCGGTGGAAAAATGGAGTGAAAAAGATTTTGAGTGATCAGGGCCTAGACCTGCAGGACGGTGAAATGCGTGCAAGGATTAGAGTGAATTGGAATGATGTGGTATACCGGGGTCGACGTGCTGTCAGTGGATTGAACCAGGAAATATGAAGCGTCTAGGGTAAACCATGGAAAGTTGTGCGGGGCCTGGATGTGGAAAGGGAGCTATGGTTTCGGTGCATTATTACATGAGAGCTAGAGACTGCGTGTGAGGAAATGTGGCCTTTTTTGTTTTTTCCTACCGCTTCTTCGCGGACATGAATATGGAGGGGGTTGTTATTTCATGTTTGGCGAGGTGGCGATGGGAATGAATAAAGGCAGACAGTATGAATTATGTACATGTGTATATATGTAAATGTCTGTGTGTGTATATGTATGTATATGTTAAGATGTATAAGTATATATATGTGCATGTGTGGACGTTTATGTATATACATGTGTATGTGGGTGTCTTGGCCTATTCTTTCGTCTGTTTCCTTGCGCTAACTCGTTAACGGGGGAGACAGCGACAGAGCAAAACAAAAAATAAATATTGTTATTAATATTATCATTATTATTATTATCATTATTATTATTATAATTATCATCATTATCATTATCATCATTATTATCATTATTATTATTGTTATTATTATTGTTATTATCATCATTATCATTACTATTATTACTAGTATTTCTATTATTATTGTAATTGCTTTTTTTATTACTAGTAACGTTATCATTATTATCATTATTATTATTATTATATATATATATATATATATATATATATATATATATATATATATATATATATATATATATATATATATATATATATATATATACATATATATATATATATATATATATATATATATATATATATATATATATATATATTTATATATATATATATATATATATATATATATACATATATATATATATATATATATATATATATATATATATATATATATATATATATATATATATATATATATATATATATATATATATATATATACATATATATATATATATATATATATATATATATATATATATATATATATATATATATATATATATATATATATATATATTATGCCTTCTCCAGATCCATAGATGCTGCGTACAAATCCTTTTCCTTTTCTAAATATTTCTTACATACATTCTTGAAAGTAAACACCTGATCCACACATCCACTACGATTTCTGAAACAACACTTCTCTTCCCCACTCTGATGCTCTGTACATGCCTTCACCCTCTGAATCAAAAACTTCCAGTATAATTTCCCAGGAATACTCAACAAACTTATACATCTGTATTTTGAGGACTCACCTTTATCACCTTTGCCTTTGTACAATGGCACTATGCACGCATTCCGCCAATCCTCAGGCACCTCACCATGAGTCATACATACATTGAATAACCTTACCAGCCAGACAACAACACAGTCACCACCTTTTTTAATAAATTCCACTGCAATACCATCTAAACCTGCCGCCTTGCCGGCTTTCATCTTCCGCAAAGCTTTCACTACCTCTTTTCTGTTTACCAAGTCATTCTCCCTTAACCTCTTAGTTTGCACACTACCTCGACCAAAACACCCTATATCTACCACACTATCATTAAATGTATTCAACTAACCTTCAAAATACTCACTCCATCTCCATCTCACATCACCACTACTTGTGATCACCTCCCAATTTGCCCCCTTCATTAATGTTCCCATTTGTTCCTTTGTCTTACGAAATTTATTTACCTCCTTCGAAAACATCTTTTTATTCTCCCCAAAATTTAATGATATTCTCGCACCCCAACTCTAATTTGCCCTCTTTTTCACCTTTTGCGCCTTTCTCTTGACCTCTTGCCACTTTGCTTTATATATATATATATATATATATATATATATATATATATAGATATATATCCAACCCATTTCCATTATTTCCCTGCAAAAATTGTTCAAATTCCTTTCTCTTCTTTCACTAATAATCTTACTTCTTCATTCCACCACTCTCTACCCTTTTTAATCTGCCCACCCCCCACGCTTCTCATGCCACAAGCATCTTTTGCGGAAGCCATCACTGCTTTCCTATACACATCCCATTCCTCCCCCACTCCATTTACGTCCTTTGTTCTCACCTCTTTCCATTTTGTACTCAGTCTCTCTTGGTACTTCCTCACACAAGTCTCCTTCCCATCTCACTTATTCTCACCACTCTCTTCACCCCAATATTCTCTCTTCTTTTCTGAAAACCTCTGCAAATCTTCACCTTTTCCTCCACAAGATAATGATCAGGGATCCCCCAGTTGCACCTCAGCACATTATCATCTAAAAGTCTCTCTTTCGTGCTTCTATCAATTAACACGTAATCCAATAACGCTCCATGGCCATCTCTCCTACTTACGTACGTATACTTATGTATATCTCTCTTTTTAACCGGGTATTCCCAATCAACAGTCATTTTTTGGCACATAAATCAACAAGCTCTTCACCATTTCCATTTACAACACTGAACACTCTATGTACACCAATTATTTCATCAACTGCCACGTTACTCACCTTTAAATTCAAATCACCCATCACTATAACCCGGTCTCGTGTACCAAAACTACTAACACACTCACTCAACAGCTCCCAAAGCACTTGCCTCCCATGATCTTTCTTCTCATGCCCAGGTTCATATGGACCGATAATCTCCCATCTCTCTCCATCCACTTTCAGGTTTACCCATATTAATCTAGAGTTTACTTTCTTGCGCTCTATCACATACTCCCCCCACTCCTGTTTCAGGAGTAGTGCTACTCCTTCCCTTGCTCTTGTCCTCTCACCAACCCCTGACATTATTCCCAAGACATTCCTAAACCACTCTTTCCCGTGAGCTTCGCTTCACTTAGATCCAGAACATCCAGGCTCCTTTCCGCAAACATACTACCTATCTCTCCTTTTTTCTTATCTTGGTTACATCCACACACATTTGGACACCCCAATCTGAGCCTTCAAGGAGGATAAACAACCCCCCTATGACTCCTTCTGTTTCCCATTTAGAAAATTTAAACTACAAGGAGAGGAGGGTTCTTAGCCCCCGCTCCCTTCCCCTTTAGTCTCCCATTGCGACACTCGGGGAATGCGTGGTAAGTATTCGTTCTTCCCTATCCCTAATCCCCGTAATGTTAGTATCATCATCATTATTATGATTATCATTACCGTTACTATTATTACTATTATCATTATAATTTCAATTATCATTAATATCATTATTATTATTATTATTATCATCATTATTATTATTATCTTTATTACCATTATTATTATTATTATCATTATTATTTTTTCTTTTTTTTTCATACTATTCACCATTTCCCGCATTAGCAAGGTAGCGTTAAGAACAGAGGACTGGGCCTTAGAGGGAATATCCTCACCTGGCCCCCTTCTCTGTTCCTTCTTTTGGAAAATTGAAAAAAAAAAAAAAATGAGAGGGGAGGATTTCCAGCCCCCCGCTCCCTTTCCTTTTAGTCGCCTTCTACGACACGCAGGGAATACGTGGGAAGTATTCTTTCTCCCCTATCCCCAGGGATAATTATTATTATTATTATTATCATTATTATTATTATTATTATTATTATTATTATTATTATTAT
>NC_092238.1:45331399-45353899 GCF_036320965.1 Panulirus ornatus | reverse complement strand
TCCTCTACCACTTCTGAAACCACGCTGCTCTTCCCCAATCTGATGCTCTGTACATGCCTTCACCTTCTCAATCAATGCCCTCCCATATAATTTCCCAGGAATACTCAACAAACTTATACCTCTGAAATTTAAGCACTCACTCTTATCCCCTTTGCCTTTGTACAATGGCACTATTCACGCATTCCGCCAATCCTCAGGCACCTCACCATGAGTCGTACATACATTAAATAACCTTACCAACCAGTCAATAATACAATCACCCCCTTTTTTAATAAATTCCACTGCAATACCATCCAAACCTGCTGCCTTGCCAGCTTTCATCTTCCGCAAAGGTTTTACTACCTCTTCTCTGTTTACCAAATCATTTTCCCTAGCCCTCTCACTTTGCACACCTCCTCGACCAAAACACCCTATATCTGCCACTCTATCATCAAACACATTCAACAAACCTTCAAAATACTCACTCCATCTCCTTCTCACATCACCACTACTTGTTACCACCTCCCCATTTGCGCCCTTCACTGAAGTTCCCATTTGCTCCCTTGTCTTACGCACTTTATTTACCTCCTCCCAGAACATCATTTTTTTCTCCCTAAAATTTAATGATACTCTCTCACCCCAACTCTCATTGCCCTCTTTTTCACCTCTTGCACCTTTCTCTTGACCTCCTGTCTCTATCTTTGATACATCTCCCACTGAATTTAATTTTTCCCTGCAAAAATCGTCCAAATGCCTCTCTCTTTTCTTTCACTAATAATCTTACCTCTTTATCCCACCACTCACTACCCTTTCTAATCAACCTACCTCCCACTCTTCTCATGCCACAAGCATCTTTTGCGCAATCCATCACTGATTCCCTAAATACATCCCATTCCTCCCCCACTCCCCTTACTTCCATTGTTCTCACCTTTTTCCATTCTGTACTCAGTCTCTCCTGGTACTTCCTCACACAAGTCTCCTTCCCAAGCTCACTTACTCTCACCACCCTCTTCACCCCAACATTCGCTATTCTTTTCTGAGAACCCATACAAATCTTCACCTTAGCCTCCACAAGATAATGATCAGACATCCCTCCAGTTGCACCTCTCAGCACATTAACATCCAAAAGTCTCTCTCTCTCTTATTTATCTATCTATTCATTCTGCTTTCTCGCTGTCTCCCTCGTTTGCGAGGTAGCGCAAGGAAACAGACGAAAGAAATGGCCCAACCCACCCCCATACACAATGTACACACACACACGCCCACACACGCAAATATACATACCTATACATCTCAATGTACACCTATATATATACACACACAGATACATACATATATACCCATGCACACAATTCACACTGTCTGCCCCTATTCATTCCCATCGCCACCTCGCCACATATGGAATACCATCCCCCTCCCCCCTCATGTGTCCGAGGTAGCACTAGGAAAAGACAACAAAGGCCCAATTCGTTCGCACTCAGTCTCCAGCTGTCACGCAATAATGCCCGAAACCACAGCTCCTTTTCCACATCCAGGCCCCACACAACATTCCATTGTTTACCCCAGACGCTTCACATGCCCTGATTCAATCCACTGACAGCACGTCAACCTCGGTATACCACATCGATCCAATTCACTCTATTCCTTGCCCGCCTTTCACCCTCCTGCATGTTCAGGCCCCGATCACACAAAATCTTTTTCACTCCATCTTTCCACCTCCAATTTGGTCTCCCACTTCTCCTCGTTCCCTCCACCTCCGACACATATATCCTCTTGGTCAATCTTTCCTCACTCATTCTCTCCATGTGCCCAAACCATTTCAAAACATCCTCTTCTGCTCTCTCAACCACACTTTTTTTATTTCCACATATCTCTCTTACCCTTACATTACTTACTCGATCAAACCATCTCACACCACACATTGTCCTCAAACATCTCATTTCCAGCACATCCACCCTCCTGTGCATAACTCTATCTATAGCCCACGCCTAGCAACCATACAACATTGTTGGAACCACTATTCCTTCAAACATACCCATTTTTGCTTTCCGAGATAATGTTCTCGACTTCCACACATTCTTCAAGGCTTCCAGGATTTTCGCCCCCTCCCCCACCCTATGATTCACTTCCGCTTCCATGGTTCGACCCGCTGCCAGATCCAATCCCAGATATCTAAAACACTTTACTTCCTCCAGTTTTTCTCCATTCAAACTTACCTCCCAATTGACTTGACCCTCAACCCTACTGTACCTAATAACCTTGCTCTTATTCACATTTACTCTTAACTTTCTTCTTTCACACACTTTACCAAACTCAGTCACCAGCTTCTGCAGTTTCTCACATGAATCAGCCACCAGCGCTGTATCATCAGCGAACAACATATATATATATACATATATATGTATATATATATATATATATATATATATATATATATATATATATATATATATATATATATATATATATATATATATATAAATATAAATATATATATATATATATATATATATATATATATATATATATATATATATATATATATATATATATATATATATATATATTTATTTATTTATATTTATCTTGCTTTATCGCTGTCTCCCACGTTAGCTAGGTAGCGCAAGGAAACAGACGAAAGAAAGGCCCAACCCACCCACATACACATGTATATACATTCACATCCACACACGGAAATGTACATACCTATACATCTCAATGTACACATATATATACACACACAGACATATACATATATACACATATACATAATTCATACTGCCTGCCTTAATCTATTCCCATTGCCACCTCGCCACACATGGAATAACAACCCCCCTCCCCCCTAATGTGTGTGAGGTAGCGCTAGTAAAAGAGAATAAAGGCCCCATTCGTTCACACTCAGTCTCTAGCTGTCATGTAATAATGCACCGAAACCACAGCACCCTTTCCACATCCACGCACCACAGAACTTTCTATGGTTTACCCTAGACGCTTCACATGCCCTGGTTCAATCCAATGACAGCACGTCGACCCGGTATACCATATCGATCCAATTCAATCTGTTCCTTGCCCGCCTTTCACCCTCCTGCATGTTCAGGCCCCGATCACTCAATTTCTTTTTCACTCCATCTTTCCACCTCCAATTTGGTCTCCCACTTCTCGTTCCCTCCACCTCTGACACATATATCCTCTTGGTCAATCTTTCCTCAATCATTCTCTCCATGTGACCAAACCATTTCAAAACACCATCTTCTTCTCTCTCAACCACTCTCTTTTTATTTCCACATATCTCCCTTACTTTCACATTACTTACTCGATCAAACCACCTCACACCACATATTGTCCTCAAACATTTCATTTCCAGCACATCCACCCTCCTGCGCACAACTCTATCCATAGCCCACTCCTCGCAACCATACAACATTGTTGGAACCACTATTCCTTCAAACATACCCATTTTTGCTTTCCGAGATAATGTTCTCGATGTCCAAACATTCCGCAAGGCTCCCAGAATTTTCGCCCCCTCCCCCACCCGATGATTCACGTCCGCTTCCATGGTTCCATCCGCTACCAGATCCACTCCCAGATATCTAAAACACTTTACTTCCTCCAGTTTTTCTCCATTCAAACTTACCTCCCAATTGACTTGACCCTCAACCCTACTGTACCTAATAACCTTGCTCTTATTCACATTTACTCTTAACTTTCTTCTTTCACACACTTTACCAAACTCAGTCACAAGCTTCTGCAGTTTCTCACATGAATCAGCCACCAGCGCTGTATCATCAGCGAAGAACAACTGACACAATTCCCAAGCTATATACATATATATATATATATATATATATATATATATATATATATATATATATATATATATATATATATATATATATATGTATATATATATATATATATATATATATATATATATATATATATATATATATATATATATATATATATATATATATATATATATATATATATATATATATATATATATATATATATATATATATATATATATATATATATATATATATATATATATATATATATATATATATATATATATATATATATATATATATATATATATATATATATATATATATATATATATATATATATATATATATATGTATATGTATATATATACATATATATATATATATATATATATATATATATATATATATATATATATATATATATATATATATATATATATATATATATATATATACGCACTTTATTTACCTCCTTCCAGAACATCTTTTTATTCTCCATAAAATTTAATGATACTCTCTCACAACAACTCTCATTTGCCCTTTTTTTCACCTCTTGTACCTTTCTCTTGACCTCCTGTCTCTTTCTTTTATACATCTCCCACTCAATTGCATTTTTTCCCTGCAAAAATCGTCCAAATGCCTCTCTCTTCTCTTTCACTAATACTCTTACTTCTTCATCCCACCACTCAATACCCTTTCCAATCAACCCACCTCCCACTCTTCTTATGCCACAAGCATCTTTTGTGCAATCCATCACTGATTCCCTAAATACATCCCATTCCTCCCCCACTCCCCTTACTTCCATTGTTCTCACCTTTTTCCATTCTGTACTCAGTCTCTCCTGGTACTTCCTCACACAGGTCTCCTTCCCAAGCTCACTTACTCTCACCACCCTCTTCACCCCAACATTCACTCTTCTTTTCTGAAAACCCATACAAATCTTCACCTTAGCCTCCACAAGATAATGATCAGACATCCCTCCAGTTGCACCTCTCAGCACATTAACATCCAAAAGTCTCTCTTTCGCACGCCTGTCAATTAACACGTAATCCAATAACGCTCTCTGGCCATCTCTCCTACTTACATAAGTATACTTATGTATATCTCGCTTTTTAAACCAGGTATTCCCAATCATCAGTCCTTTTTCAGCACATAAATCTACAAGCTCTTCACCATTTCCATTTACAACACTGAACACCCCATGTATACCAAGACAAGGGAACAAATGGGAACTTTAGTGAAGGGAGTAAATGGGGAGGTGATAACAAGTAGTGGTGATGTGAGAAGGAGATGGAGTGAGTATTTTGAAGGTTTATTGAATGTGTTTGATGATAGAGTGGCAGATATAGGGTGTTTTGGTCGAGGTGGTGTGCAAAGTGAGAGGGTTAGGGAAAATGATTTGGTAAACAGAGAAGAGGTAGTGAAAGCTTTGCGGAAGATGAAAGCCGGCAAGGCAGCAGGTTTGGATGGTATTGCAGTGGAATTTATTAAAAAAGGGGGTGACTGTATTGTTGACTGGTTGGTAAGGTTATTTAATGTATGTATGACTCATGGTGAGGTGCCTGAGGATTGGCGGAATGCGTGCATAGTGCCATTGTACAAAGGCAAAGGGGATAAGAGTGAGTGCTCAAATTACAGAGGTATAAGTTTGTTGAGTATTCCTGTTAATTATATGGGAGGGTATTGATTGAGAGGGTGAAGGCATGTACAGAGCATCAGATTGTGGAACAGCAGTGTGGTTTCAGAAGTGGTAGAGGATGTGTGGATCAGGTGTTTGCTTTGAAGAATGTATATGAGAAATACTTAGAAAAGCAAATGGATTTGTACGTAGCATTTATGGATCTGGAGAAGGCATATGATAGAGTTGATAGAGATGCTCTGTGGAAGGTATTAAGAATATATGGTGTGGGAGGAAAGTTGTTAGAAGCAGTGAAAAGTTTTTATCGAGGATGTAAGGCATGTGTACGTGTAGGAAGAGAGGAAAGTGATTGGTTCTCAGTGAATGTAGGTTTGCGGCAGGGGTGTGTGATGTCTCCATGGTTGTTTAATTTGTTTATGGATGGGGTTGTTAGGGAGGTAAATGCAAGAGTTTTGGAAAGAGGGGCAAGTATGAAGTCTGTTGGAGATGAGAGGGCTTGGGAAGTGAGTCAGTTGTTGTTCGCTGATGATACAGCGCTGGTGGCTGATTCACGTGAGAAACTGCAGAAGCTGGTGACTGAGTTTGGTAAAGTGTGTGAAAGAAGAAAGTTAAGAGTAAATGTGAATAAGAGCAAGGTTATTAGGTACAGTAGGGTTGAGGGTCAAGTCAATTGGGAGGTGAGTTTGAGTGGAGAAAAACTGGAGGAAGTGAAGTGTTTTAGATATCTCGGAGTGGATCTGGCAGCGGATGGAACCATGGAAGCGGAAGTGGATCATAGGGTGGGGGAGGGGGCGAAAATTCTGGGGGCCTTGAAGAATGTGTGGAAGTCGAGAACATTATCTCGGAAAGCAAAAATGGGTATGTTTGAAGGAATAGTGGTTCCAACAATGTTGTATGGTTGCGAGGCGTGGACTATGGATAGAGTTGTGCGCAGGAGGATGGATGTGCTGGAAATGAGATGTTTGAGGACAATGTGTGGTGTGAGGTGGTTTGATCGAGTGAGTAACGTAAGGGTAAGAGAGATGTGTGGAAATAAAAAGAGCGTGGTTGAGAGAGCAGAAGAGGGTGTTTTGAAGTGGTTTGGGCACATGGAGAGAATGAGTGAGGAAAGATTGACCAAGAGGATATATGTGTCGGAGGTGGAGGGAACGAGGAGAAGAGGGAGACCAAATTGGAGGTGGAAAGATGGAGTGAAAAAGATTTTGTGTGATCGAGGCCTGAACATGCAGGAGGGTGAAAGGAGGGCAAGGAATAGAGTGAATTGGAGCGATGTGGTATACCGGGGTTGACGTGCTGTCAGTGGATTGAATCAAGGCATGTGAAGCGTCTGGGGTAAACCATGGAAAGCTGTGTAGGTATGTATATTTGCGTGTGTGGACGTGTTTGTATATACATGTGTATGGGGGTGGGTTGGGCCATTTCTTTCGTCTGTTTCCTTGCGCTATCTTGCAAACGCGGGAGACAGCGACAAAGTATAATAAAAAAAAAGTAAAAAAAAATATATATATAATATATATATATATATATATATATATATATATATATATATATATATATATATATATATATATATATATATATGTCTTGGGAGTAAAGTCAGGGGTTAGTGAGAGGAGAAGAGCAATTGAGGGACTGGCACTATTCCTGAAACAAGCGTGTTGGGAGTATGTGATAGAGTGTAAGAAAGTAAACTCTAGATTAATATGGGTAAAATTGAAAGTGGATGGAGAGAGATAGGTGATTATTGGTGCATATGCACCTGTGCATGAGAAGAAAGATCATGAGAGGCAAATGTTTTGGGAGCAGCCGAGTGAGTGTCTTAGTAGTTTTGATGCACGATACCGGGTTATAGTGATGGGTAATTTGAATGCAAAGGTGAGTAATGTGGCAGTTGAGGGAATAATTGGTATACATGGGTTGTTCAGTGTTGTAAATGGAAATGGTGACGAGCTTGTAGATTTGTGCTGAAAAAGGACTGGTGATTGGGAGTACCTGGTTTAATAAGAGAGATATACGTAAGTATAAGTATGTAAGTAGGAGAGATGGCAAGAGAGCGTCATTGGATTACGTGTTAATTGATAGGCGCATGAGAGAGACTTTTGGTTGTTAATGTGCTGAGAGGTGCAACTGTGGGATGTCTGATCATTATCTCGTGGAAGCTAAGGTGAAGGTTTGTAGAGTGGTGAGAGTAAGTGAGCTTGTAAAGGAGACTTGTGTGAAGAAGTACCAGGGGAGACTGAGTACAGAATGGAAAAAGGTAAGAAAAAAGGAGGTGAGGGGAGTGGGGGAGGAATGGGATGTATTTAGGGAAACAGTGATCGATTGGGCAAAAGATGCTTGTGGCATGAGAAGCGTGGGAGATGGGCAGATTAGAAAAGGTAGTGTGTAGTGGGATGAAGAAGTTAGATTATTAGTGAAAGAGAAGAGAGAGTCATTTGGACGATTTTTGCAGGGAAATAATGGAAATGACTGGGAGATGTATAAAAGAAAGAGGCAGGAGGTCAAGAGAAAGGTGCAAGAGGTGAAAAAGAGGGAAATGAGAGTTGGGGTGAGAGAGTATCATTAAATTTTAGGGAGAATAAAAAGATGTTTTGGAAGTAGGTAAATAAAATGCGTAAGACAAGGAAATGAATGAGAACTTCAGTGAAGGGGGCTGATGGGGAGGTGATAACAAGTAGTGGTGATGTGAGAAGGAGATGGAGTGAGTATTTTGAAGGTTTATTGAATGTGTTTGATGATAGAGTGGCAGATATAGGGTGTTTTGGTCGAGGTGGTGTGCAAAGTGAGAGGGTTAGGGAAAATGATTTGGTAAACAGAGAAGAGGTAGTGAAAGCTTTGCGGAAGATGAAAGCCGGCAAGGCAGCAGGTTTGGATGGTATTGCAGTGGAATTTATTAAAAAAGGGGGTGACTGTATTGTTGACTGGTTGGTAAGGTTATTTAATGTATGTATGACTCATGGTGAGGTGCCTGAGGATTGGCGGAATGCGTGCATAGTGCCATTGTACAAAGGCAAAGGGGATAAGAGTGAGTGCTCAAATTACAGAGGTATAAGTTTGTTGAGTATTCCTGTTAATTATATGGGAGGGTATTGATTGAGAGGGTGAAGGCATGTACAGAGCATCAGATTGTGGAACAGCAGTGTGGTTTCAGAAGTGGTAGAGGATGTGTGGATCAGGTGTTTGCTTTGAAGAATGTATATGAGAAATACTTAGAAAAGCAAATGGATTTGTACGTAGCATTTATGGATCTGGAGAAGGCATATGATAGAGTTGATAGAGATGCTCTGTGGAAGGTATTAAGAATATATGGTGTGGGAGGAAAGTTGTTAGAAGCAGTGAAAAGTTTTTATCGAGGATGTAAGGCATGTGTACGTGTAGGAAGAGAGGAAAGTGATTGGTTCTCAGTGAATGTAGGTTTGCGGCAGGGGTGTGTGATGTCTCCATGGTTGTTTAATTTGTTTATGGATGGGGTTGTTAGGGAGGTAAATGCAAGAGTTTTGGAAAGAGGGGCAAGTATGAAGTCTGTTGGAGATGAGAGGGCTTGGGAAGTGAGTCAGTTGTTGTTCGCTGATGATACAGCGCTGGTGGCTGATTCACGTGAGAAACTGCAGAAGCTGGTGACTGAGTTTGGTAAAGTGTGTGAAAGAAGAAAGTTAAGAGTAAATGTGAATAAGAGCAAGGTTATTAGGTACAGTAGGGTTGAGGGTCAAGTCAATTGGGAGGTGAGTTTGAGTGGAGAAAAACTGGAGGAAGTGAAGTGTTTTAGATATCTCGGAGTGGATCTGGCAGCGGATGGAACCATGGAAGCGGAAGTGGATCATAGGGTGGGGGAGGGGGCGAAAATTCTGGGGGCCTTGAAGAATGTGTGGAAGTCGAGAACATTATCTCGGAAAGCAAAAATGGGTATGTTTGAAGGAATAGTGGTTCCAACAATGTTGTATGGTTGCGAGGCGTGGACTATGGATAGAGTTGTGCGCAGGAGGATGGATGTGCTGGAAATGAGATGTTTGAGGACAATGTGTGGTGTGAGGTGGTTTGATCGAGTGAGTAACGTAAGGGTAAGAGAGATGTGTGGAAATAAAAAGAGCGTGGTTGAGAGAGCAGAAGAGGGTGTTTTGAAGTGGTTTGGGCACATGGAGAGAATGAGTGAGGAAAGATTGACCAAGAGGATATATGTGTCGGAGGTGGAGGGAACGAGGAGAAGAGGGAGACCAAATTGGAGGTGGAAAGATGGAGTGAAAAAGATTTTGTGTGATCGAGGCCTGAACATGCAGGAGGGTGAAAGGAGGGCAAGGAATAGAGTGAATTGGAGCGATGTGGTATACCGGGGTTGACGTGCTGTCAGTGGATTGAATCAAGGCATGTGAAGCGTCTGGGGTAAACCATGGAAAGCTGTGTAGGTATGTATATTTGCGTGTGTGGACGTGTTTGTATATACATGTGTATGGGGGTGGGTTGGGCCATTTCTTTCGTCTGTTTCCTTGCGCTATCTTGCAAACGCGGGAGACAGCGACAAAGTATAATAAAAAAAAGTAAAAAAAAATATATATATATATATATATATATATATATATATATATATATATATATATATATATATATATATATATATATATATATGTCTTGGGAGTAAAGTCAGGGGTTAGTGAGAGGAGAAGAGCAATTGAGGGACTGGCACTATTCCTGAAACAAGCGTGTTGGGAGTATGTGATAGAGTGTAAGAAAGTAAACTCTAGATTAATATGGGTAAAATTGAAAGTGGATGGAGAGAGATAGGTGATTATTGGTGCATATGCACCTGTGCATGAGAAGAAAGATCATGAGAGGCAAATGTTTTGGGAGCAGCCGAGTGAGTGTCTTAGTAGTTTTGATGCACGATACCGGGTTATAGTGATGGGTAATTTGAATGCAAAGGTGAGTAATGTGGCAGTTGAGGGAATAATTGGTATACATGGGTTGTTCAGTGTTGTAAATGGAAATGGTGACGAGCTTGTAGATTTGTGCTGAAAAAGGACTGGTGATTGGGAGTACCTGGTTTAATAAGAGAGATATACGTAAGTATAAGTATGTAAGTAGGAGAGATGGCAAGAGAGCGTCATTGGATTACGTGTTAATTGATAGGCGCATGAGAGAGACTTTTGGTTGTTAATGTGCTGAGAGGTGCAACTGTGGGATGTCTGATCATTATCTCGTGGAAGCTAAGGTGAAGGTTTGTAGAGTGGTGAGAGTAAGTGAGCTTGTAAAGGAGACTTGTGTGAAGAAGTACCAGGGGAGACTGAGTACAGAATGGAAAAAGGTAAGAAAAAAGGAGGTGAGGGGAGTGGGGGAGGAATGGGATGTATTTAGGGAAACAGTGATCGATTGGGCAAAAGATGCTTGTGGCATGAGAAGCGTGGGAGATGGGCAGATTAGAAAAGGTAGTGTGTAGTGGGATGAAGAAGTTAGATTATTAGTGAAAGAGAAGAGAGAGTCATTTGGACGATTTTTGCAGGGAAATAATGGAAATGACTGGGAGATGTATAAAAGAAAGAGGCAGGAGGTCAAGAGAAAGGTGCAAGAGGTGAAAAAGAGGGAAATGAGAGTTGGGGTGAGAGAGTATCATTAAATTTTAGGGAGAATAAAAAGATGATTTGGAAGTAGGTAAATAAAATGCGTAAGACAAGGAAATGAATGAGAACTTCAGTGAAGGGGGCTGATGGGGAGATGATAACAAGTAGTGGTGATGTGAAAAGGAGATGGAGTGAGTATTTTGAAGGTTTGTTGAATGTGTTTGATGATAGAGTGGCATACATATTGTGTTTTGGTCGAGGTGGTGTGCAAAGTGAGAGGGTTAGGGAAAATGATTTGGTAAACAGAGAAGAGGTAGTAAAAGCTTTGCGGAAGATGAAAGCCGGCAAGGCAGCGGGTTTGGATGGTATTGCAGTGGAATTTGTTAAAATGGGGGCTGACTGTATTATTGACTAGTTGGTAAAGCTATTTAATGTATGTATGACTCATGGTGAGGTGCCTGAGATTGGTGGAATGCTTATATAGTGCCATTGTACAAAGGTAAAGGGGACAAAAGTGAGCGCTCAAATTACAGAGGTATGTGTTTGTTGAGTATTCCTGGTAAATTATATGGGAGGGTATTGATTGAGAGGGTGAAGGAATGTACAGAGCATCACATTGGGGAAGAGTAGTGTGGTTTCAGAAGTGGTATAGGATTTGTGGATCAGGTGTTTGCTTTGAGGAATGTATGTGAAAAATACTTAGAAAAGCAAATGGATTTGCATGTAGCATTTATTGATCTGTAGAAGGTATATGATAGAGTTGATAGAGATGCTCTGTGGAAGGTATTAAGAATATATGGTGTGGGAGATGAGTTGTTAAAAGCAGTGAAAAGTTTTTATCGAAGATGTAAGGCATGTGTACGTGTAGGAAGAGAGGAAAGTGATTGGTTTTCAGTAAATGTAGGTTTACGGCAGGGGTGTGTGATGTGTCCATGGTTTTTTAATTTGCTTATGGATGGGGTTGTTAGGGAGGTGAATGAAAGAGTTTTGGAAAGAGGGGCAAGTATGCAGTCTGTTGTGGATAAGAGAGCTTGGGAAGTGGGTCAGTTGTTGATCGCTGATGATACAGCGCTCGTGGCTGATTCATGTGAGAAACTGCAGAAGCTGGTGACAGAGTTTGGTAAAGTGTGTGAAAGAAGAAGTCTGAGAGTAAATGTGAATAAGAGCAAGTTTAATTATTAGGTACAGTAGAGTTGAGGTACAAATCAATTGAGAGGTAAGTTTGAATGGAGAAAAACTGGAGGAAGTAAAGTGCTTTAGATATCGGAGTGGATATGGCAGCCTATGGAACTATGGAACGCGAAGTGAATCATAGGGTGGGGGAGGGGGCGAAAGTTCTGGGAGCGTTTAAGAATGTGTGGAAGTCGAGAATATTATCTCGGAAAGCAAAAATAGGTATTTTTGAAGGAATAGTTGTCCCGGCAATGTTAAATGATATCGAGGCGTGGGCTATGGATAGAATTGTGCGTAGGAGGGTGGATGTTCTGGAAATGAGATGTCTGAGGACAATATGTGGTGTGAGGTGGTTTGATCGAGTAAATGATAATAGCGTAAGAGAGATATGTGGTAATAAACAGAGTGTGGTTGAGATAGCGGAAGAGGGTGTTTTGAAATGGTTTGGTTACATGGAGAGAATGAATGAGGAAAGATTGACCAAGAGGATATATATGTTAGAGGTTGAGGGAACGAGGAGAAGTGGGAGAGCAAATTGGAGGTGGAAAGATGGGGTGAAAAAGATTTTGATTGATCCGGGCCTGAACATGCAGAAGGGCGAAAGGCGTGCAAAGAAAAGAGTGAATTAGAATGATGTGGTATGACGGGGTCGACGTGCTGTCAATGGATTGAACCAGGGCATGTGAAGCGTCTGCGGTAAATTCATGGAAAGTTTTGTGGGGCCTGGATGTGGAAAGGAAGCTGTGGTTTCGGTGCATCATACATGACAGATAGAGACAGTGTGAACGAATGGCCTTTGCTGTCTTTTCCTAGTGCTAACTCGTGCACATGCCGGGGGAGGGGATTGTTATTTTATGTGTTGCAGGGTGGAGATGGGAATGAATAAAGGGAGACTGTATGAGTTATTTACATGTGCATATATGTATATATCTGTGTGTGTATATATATGTACTCATTGAGATGTATAGGTATGTACATTTGCGTGTGTGGATGTATGTGTATATACATGTGTATGTGGGCGGGTTGGGCCATTCTTTCGTCTGTTTCCTTGCGCTACCTTGCTAATGCGGGAGACAGCGAGAAAGCAAAGAAATATATATATATATATATATATATATATATATATATATATATATATATATATATATATATATATATATATATATATAAATATATTTATATATATATATATATATATATATATATATATATATATATATATATATATATATATATATATATATATATATATATATATATATATATATATATATATATATATATATATATATATATATATATATATATATATATATATATATATATATATATATATATATATATATATATATATATATATATATATATATATATATAAAAATATGTATACACGAACAAAGTACATAGGAACGCGCAGCTTCATAGAACATGCGAACTCCAACAGCCAGGATCGATCCCGGAACTCCTTTGCCACCTGAATCATTCAAGAAGAGAAATTCATCCAGTTAAATAATGTGTGAAGAAGTCTAGGAATGCTAGACGAACTTTTTCTATCTCACAAGGAAGTTAAATACATTGGTTACAGAAATTTATTCAAGCCGCCTCCATCACAGTGAACTTAAATGTTTCGCAGCTGAGACTAAGCCCTGGCCTGGCATCTGCACTTAGAATTTAGATGCATTGCCCTGAAGAGTTCATTTCCCGTGACGAACAGCTGTGAAGGCATCTCGGAATTCTCAAGCAGGCCATCTCCCGGGCGACACAGCTAAGTGGGCGACCATGCCAGAATAAACTCCGCTTATCCAAGTTGAAGTTAGTTGTTGATCAACTCCTGCGACGCGCCTCTTTGCCATGGGTATTAAGGAGAATAAGTACCTCTTTGACGTGGGGTAGAGGGAGTAGGCTTGAGACTTACCTTTTTGTCATGGATTGGGGAGAATGAGCTTGAGACATGTGTATTTGACGTGGATATTAGGGAGAGGAAAGCTTGAGACATGCCTCCTTGACATAAGTATTAGGGAGAATAAAGCTCGATACACTCTTCCTTGCCAGAGGTACTAGGGAAAGTAAAGCTTAATGCGTATCTCCGCCATGGTTATAAGAGATTAAAACTTTGAAACACGCCTCTTTGCCGTGGGAATTAGGAGAGTAAAACTTGAGACGCACCTCATTGCCATAGGTATTAGGGAAAGTAAAGCTTGAGACACACTTCTTTTTCATGGACGTTAGGAAGAATAAAACTTTAGACGCACCTCTTTTCCCTGGGCATGAGGAACAGTCTAGCTTGAAACACACCTCTTTTCCATAGGTGTTAGGGATGTAAAATTTTGTTGTTAGTTGAATTCAGTTTCGAATTTTCATTGAAGCTACCAACTTCTAAATGTGCTGTTGGCAGGGTAGAGCAGGGAGTCTCATCATTTACCTGAGGGTTCTGACTTTCTCTGAACTCGTGGTTGTACTGTTCCACGTGAGAGCCCAGCTCGTGAATCATAACGTCAACCTTGTCACCAAAGTTGTGCCCAGGCATGACTTAACGGGAGGAGAGAGGACCAGTAGGTAGGTATGTCCTACTGCATCACGGGGAATAATTTATTGCCGAACTGGTTTTACGAAGGGAAGGTAGAGCTTTGTGGGATCCATCTTAATAGAACAATATGTTATATTTTCTGACGTAGTCTAACTGAAATAAGTCATCCCTCGTATGAAATATGTGGATGTTGTGTATCTTTCTTTTAAGGAATTTACTCAAGATACATGAGTGAATGTGGGGTGAAAATGATTATGAGACACGAGAAAATTCATGGGAAGACATTTTAGATACAGCCAAGGAGTTCCGAGAAAGATAGTGAAGTGTGCCACCTGTCCTATTTGCGAGGCCAGCGAGATTACACGACCCCATTCTGACCTCAACGCCACACCCGGACAATAACGGTCTCGCGTGGCCTAACTTAGTTAGTGTATTTAGTGATAGACTGTCTACATTCTTACCTCGTTTATCATTGTTCTTCTATGTTTACTATTCCTGATGATGCCTCTGTGAGGGCAAAAGCTTGAGTGACACTGGGGATTTCTTTTTCTTAGATATACCCAAGGGTTGCCATGATATTTCAGAAGCATGTGGAAAGGTCAGCCAAAAATATGCCGGGCAATATCTGTAGACGGACGGGCATATTTTTGCTGTGTGCTCATTGGCTGTTGTGTGGTGCTAGAGCATGTAGTTGTAGTATCCCGTTTAGGCCCCATGTTCTAGCTGTTGGTTCTACGTTGTTGTTCCTTGATAATTATTGCCTCGGCGATGTGTAGGTGTCATTTGTCTTGTTCATCTTGTCTTACAAGGATAGTACTCAGTGAACAAGACATAAGACGCCTGCATATCGTTGAGATAGAAGGATGGAGTGAAAGAGGCTTTAAGTTATCGTGGCCTGCGTATGCAGGAGGATGAGAGGTGTACATGGGAGGGTGACCAAATAAAAGCGATGTGGTGTAGAGTAGGCAACGTCCTTCTGTCAGCTGGCTGAACCAGGGCTAATGAAGTGGTCAAGGCAGAAACATGTTGTAATCACCTCCATCTCTCGTGAAAGAGATATAGAGTAAACGAAGAAGAATGAGATAAACTGTATCTTTTTCGGTGATTCAGACCTGTCTCCCTAAGGTTTAAAGGTTTCAGGAGGAGGGAAAAGGCGAAAGAAGGAATGGAATTCAACAACTTCCCTTTTTGAATGAAGAAAGAGGCATCATACCTGTCAAACTTCATCTGACTGCCATCCGCAGAGACTCTGTAGAATGAAGCAGGCAGACTCCATCCACGGTCCAAGCCTTAGTGACAGGGACACAGGAAGTCAGCTCACGAAAGCGTTCACTAAAATGATACTCGGAGACCGAGGGAAGGAAAGCAACATCACAGCTGGTGGAAATAGGTGGTTGATGATATGTAGCTGCTGAAGAATCAATAAGATGGAAGGCATTTGATTATACACTTGCTATGGCATACGTAGACGAATAGCAGTTCGTAATACTGTAGCAAATATAACCCTTGGAGATATGGCTTAACTTCTCACAAGAGAAATAATCACAGCACCTGTACAGTGCTTCCACTTGTTGGGATGAAGATGACCCATAGATCAAATGGATAGATAGATAGATAGATAGATAGATAGATAGATAGATAGATAGATAGATTGATAGATAGACAGATAGATAGATATACAGATAGGTAGACAGCCAAAGAGAGAGAGAGATATATTTTCTATATTAAGCTTGCGTGGACCTGGAAGATGGTAAAGATAATACCGGACTTGACTGATGCATTAACTGTACTTTCCTTCAGGGTAAGATTATGGAGAATGAGTGTGGGAGCAACAGCGGAAATAAATTATGAAGTGAAAAAAGAATGAATCTAAAGTTTTAGATGAAAGAATATTAAATAGTAAGTGGTAAGGTGAGTGGTAAACTAAGTGAATTTATAGGAGTGCTTGGTTCTGTGCTTTCTCTACCTTTCACTTTTTTTGCCGTTTCCCACTTTAGCGAGGTAGTGCCAGAAAAAGACGGAAAAAAGACCTAATTTTCTCATATCCTTTCTCTAGTTGTCATGTGTAATGCACCGAAACCATAGCTCCCTATCCACAACCTGGCCCCACAGACCTTTCCATGCTTTACCCCGGCCGCTTCACAAGCTCTGCTCAGTTCACTGACACCAAGTCATCCCCACGTCATCGCCCAGACATTCTACTGTGGAAGTTATTGTGAGTCAAAAGCTTGAGGAACAAAAATATTTTTGCGACACTGCTTGACGTAAGAAAAAAAAAAAAATAGCGTGAAAGATGTTACAGAAACGGGAAGTGGAATAGTTCCTGGATATTCATGGTATCAGAGTACGCTACTGAAGGCGATGGATGGCTCCTGCAGAGAGAGAGAGAGAGAGAGAGAGAGAGAGAGAGAGAGAGAGAGAGAGAGAGAGAGAGAGAGAGAGAGAGAGAGAGAGAGAGAGAGAGGGGGGGGGGGGTGGAGGGGGTCTGGGACTCAATGGTTCAGAAAGGTTAGGAATGAATCAGTTGTTTTGGGGTGAAGTATATTTACATCATTGTCGAATGTTTTCATGAATGGAGCTGCGACGCGGTAGTAGCGCAGAACTGGGGCTGGGGAGTGATATCAAAAAACAAAGGAAGTATAAGGAACGTGGCAGTGCTGTTATATACAAGTGACCCTGTGCTTCTGGGGACAGGAGGAGGGAGGAGGGAAGTGTTACAAGAGGAATGTACCGCCGAAGTAGAGCGTGGAGGAGGAGCTGAGGATGTACGCTGATTGAATGATCGCGTGTGAGACAGAAGAACATCAGAGTTTTAGAGGTACTTAGTTAAGCAGAATATGGAACACCCCCAACACTTCGCTTATACAGAGAGTACTCCCAGTGAAGATGGAAGAATGGTTGTTGAGGTAATTGAGAAGGTAAATAACAACAGAGAAGCTGGAGGTAGCCGCTGGAAGATCATGAGAAACGACGCACATGAACCTGGGAAGGACAGATACCAGGAAACCTGATGGTCCATGATGAGGTTACCTCCTGAAGAGCAGAGATGATACTCAATGATCCTCTGAGTTCCTAATCCAGTTTGAGATAGATACGGATCATGGCTGATGGGCAAAGGTGTGTGTGTCAAGGTACACTGATGTACTGAGTTTAAATCAGGCTTGTAGTGATAGAATGACAGAGAACAAATAAACAGAATGAAAACAGGTATCATGAAACTGGGATGTGGTAGCAAAATCAATTGATGTGGTGGGTTGGGGGAGTCAGCCAAAATGAGATATGGAAATGGCTATGAAAGCGAGGAGTGGACATTCGTTCGAAATGGTGTGATTACATGGATACAAAGGGTATGTATGAGAAAGATGTGGTGTTGACGTCAGAGCAACAATCGTAAACTTCTTGCCTTATTCCATATATGTGTGACGAAATACGGCACCAAAAATGAGTTCTCAGCTCAGGGTTAGATAAAAAAGATGGTCTCTCTCTCTCTCTCTCTCTCTCTCTCTCTCTCTCTCTCTCTCTCTCTCTCTCTCTCTCTCTCTCTCTCTCTCTCTCTCTCTCTCTCTCTCTCTCTCTCTCTCTCTCTCTCTCTCTCTCTCTCTCTCTCTCTCTCACACACACACACATACACACATACACTGTAATCTATTATCAATTCCTTAAACAAGGTAGTTTCGCTTTGGAAGTGTTAATTTCAGGGAAAATACGGATTACACAGATATAGATAGATAGATAGATAGATAGATAGATAGAGAGAGAGAGAGAGAGAGAGAGAGAGAGAGAGAGAGAGAGAGAGAGAGAGAGAGAGAGAGAGAGAGAGAGAGAGAGAGAGAGAGAGAGAGAGAGAGCATGTACCTGCTTACTTACGAGTACTTACGACGAAATTTTGCTCACAGGCAGAGCAATCGCGCAGCGCAATGGAATATAAAGTCATAAAGAACATATAACACGCGTTATTGATTGTCAAGGGTTATGTACGAGAGGGATAGACTGCACGTTTGTGAAGTGAAAGCCCAGCAGCCAACGCGTGGGTTGGGTAGCAAGAAAAGGCAGCCATCTAGGTCAAATGAGAAACACCTGAAAGCCACTGAAGTGCTGGTTTACTGCAAAACCGTCAAAAATCCCATTGATACCCAGTCGGGTAGTACCGGTAATGGTCGATGGTTACCAACCATCTACAGTAATGATGAGAGAGAGAGAGAGAGAGAGAGAGAGAGAGAGAGAGAGAGAGAGAGAGAGAGAGAGAGAGAGAGAGAGAGAGAGAGAGAGAGAGAGAGAGAGAGAGAGAGAGAGCGCATGCTTTTCATCCAGCCATAAGCTGTGTCCAGGGACCTTATTTTGTATGCCGAGATGAGACACATGAGGAATATGGACAAAACGGCCTAAGATTCTACTGGGTTACAAAGGAAAGGGATGAGATTTCTTGCTCATACGACAGTGCCAGACTGACAGCAAGTGACATTAGGCAGAAAAATGAGAAACAGAAATCCATGTATCTTCCTCACGTGAGCAAGGCTACAAAAAAGGAAAGTCATGTCATCTTTATATGTTCTGGTGAGAGAAAATAAGGGACCGACCTTTTCTGTATAGTAAATAATGATAATAGAGGGAGTATAGGTTTACGTTCTTGCTATTTGTCAGCATGAAGGTGCAGAAAAAATATACACATGGACAATTCGTCAAAACACAGTCCTGGAAAGTGTGAAGTGATATGCTCAGAAAGTTCTGTAACTTGTCCAACTATTCTGTTTTACTACTCAGGTAGTTTGCCTATAAGCTAGCTAAAGTTCTCAGCAGGAGTAGAACCAAAGTCAAGTGGAAATCAGTGGTGTAATTTCTTCGTAGAGCAACACTAAACATTCTCCAAACTTAGCTAATTAAGACATGCTCTAAAAACAGGGCTTGTAATATTGCTTTCCAATACGATACCACCATCAACAAGACCTAAAAAAATAATAGGCCAAATCATGCACTTTTTACGCTATCAAATGCAAAGGTTTAACAAGAGAGATGTTCATAAGTATGCATATGTGTGTATGTGGGTGGTTTGGGCCATTCTTTCGTCTGTTTCCTTGCGTTACCTCGCTAACGCAAAAGACAGCAGCAAAGTATGATAAAAAATGAAGAGATAAATAAAGAAGTAAGACTATTAGTGAAAGAGAAGAGAGAGGCATTTTGACGATTTTTGCAGGGAAATAGTGTAAATGACTGGAAGCTGCATAAAACAAAGAGGCAGAAGGTCAAAAGAAAGGTGCAAGAAGTGAAAAAGAGGGCAAATGAGAGTTGGGGTGAGAGTTTCATTAAATTTTAGGGAGAAAAAAAAAAGATGTTTTGGAAGGAGGTAAATAAAGTGCGTAAGACAAGAGAACAAATGGAAACATCGGTGAAGAGGGGCCAATGGGGAGGTAATAACAATTAGTGGTGATGTGAGAAGGAGATGGAGTGAGTATTTTGAAGGTTTATTGAATGTGTTTGATGATAGAGAGGCATATATAGGGTGTGTTGGTCGAGGTTTTGAGTGAAGTGAGAGGGCCAGGGAAAATGATTTGGTATGTAGAGAAGAGGAAGTGAAAGCTTTACAGATGATGAAAGCCGCAAGGTGGCGGGTTTGGATGGTATTGCAGTGGAATCTATCAAAAAAGGGGGTGACTGTGTTGTTGACTGGTTGATGGGGATGTTCAATGTATGTATGGATCTTGTTGAAGAGTCTGATGATTGGCGGAATGCATGCATAGTGCCATTGTACAAAGGCAAAGGGGATAAAGGTGAGTGTTCAAATTACAGAGGTATAACTTTGCTGAGTATTCCTGGGATATTATTAGGGAGGGTATTCACTGAGAGGGTGAAGGCATGCACAGAGCATCAAATTGGTGAAGAGCAGCGTGGTTTCAGAAGTGGTATAAGATGTGTGGATCAGGTGTTTGCTTTGAAGAATGTATGTGAGAAATACTTAGAAAAACAAATGGATTTGTATGTAGCATTTATGGATCTGGAGAAGGCATATGCTCTGTGGAAGGTATTAAAAGTATATGGTGTGGGAGGTAGGTTGCTAGAAGCAGTGAAAGGATTTATCAAGAATGTAAGGCATGTGTACGTGTAGGAAGAAAGGAAAGTGATTGGCTCTCAGTGAATGTCGGTTTGCGGTAGGGGTGTGTGATGTCTTCATGGCTGTTTAATTTGCTTATGGATGGAGATTGCTAAGGAGGCGAATGCAAGAGTTTTGGAAAGAAGGGCAAGTATGCAGTCTGTTGTGGATGAGAGGGCTTGGGAGGTGAGTGAGCTGCTATTCGCTGATGATACAGCGCTGGTGACTAATTCGGGTGAGAAACTGCAGAAGTTGGTGACTGAGTTTGGTAAAGTGTGTGAAAGAAGAGAGCTGAGAGTAAATGGAAATAAGAACAAGGGTATTAGGTACAGTAGGGTTGAGGGACAAGTCAACTGGGAGGTAAGTTTGAATGGAGAAAAACTGTAGGAAGTGAAGTGTTTTAGATATCTGGGAGTGGATTTGGCAGCGGATGGAACCATGGAAGCGGAAGTGCACAGAGTGGGGAGGGTGCGAAAGTTCTGGGAGCGTTGAGAAATGTGTGCAAGGCGAGAACATTATCTCGGAAAGCAAAAATGGGTACGTTTGAAGGAATTGTGGTTCCAACAATCTTATACGGATTAGAGGCTTGGGCTATAGATAGTGTTGTGCGGAGGAGGGTGGATGTGTTGGAAATGAGATTTTTGAGGACAATATGTTGTCTGAGATGGTTTCATCGAGTAAGTAATTAAAGGGTAAGAGAGATATGTGGTAATAAAAAGAATGTGGTTGAGAGAGCAGAAGAGGGCGTATTGAAATGGTTTGGTGACAGGGAAAGAATGAGTGAGGAAAGATTGACAAAAAGGATATATGTGTCATAGGTGGAGGGAACGAGAAGTGGGAGACCAAATTAGGGGTGGAAGGATGGACTCAAAAAAATTTTTGAGATATCGGGGCCTGAACATGCAGGAGGGTGAAAGGCGTGCAAGGAATAGAGTGAATTGGAACTATGTAGTATACCGGGGTCGACTCCTGTCAGTGAATTGAACCAAGGCATGTGATGCGTCTGGGGTAAACCAAGGAAAGTTTTGTGGAGCCTGGATGTGGAAAGGGATCTGTGTTTCTGGTGCATTATACATGACAGCTAGAGACTGAGTGTGAACGAATGTGGCTTTTGTTGTCTTTTCGTAGCGCTACCTTCCGCGCCTGTGGGTGGAAGGGGTTGTCAATTCATGTGCGGCGGGGTGGTGACGGGTATGAATAAAGGCAGCAAGTATGAATTATGTACATGTATATATGTCTGTGTATATATATTAATATATATACGTTGAAATGAATTGGTATGTATATGTGCGTGTGTGGACATGTATGTATATACATGTGTATGTGGGTGGGTTGGGCCATTCTTTTCGTCTGTCTCCTTACGCTACCTCGCTAAGGCGTAGCATTCCAGCCTGTAACACATGGGTCCCGGGTTCGATCGTAGCTGTTGGAGTTTTGTATGTTTTATGAAGGTGCGCGTTCATATGCACTTTATTCGTATACATATATATATTTTTTTTTTTTTTTTTTTTTTTTTTCAAACTATTCGCCATTTCCCGCGTTAGCGAGGTAGCGTTAAGAACAGAGAACTGGGCCACTGAGGGAATATCCTCACCTGGCCCCCTTCTCTGTTCCTTCTTTTGGAAAATTAAAAAAAATTGAGAGGGGAGGATTTCCAGCCCCCCGCTCCCTCCCCTTTTAGTCGCCTTCTACGACACGCAGGGAATACGTGGGAAGTATTCTTTCTCCCCTATCCCCAGGGATAATATATATAT
>NC_092238.1:45318899-45326399 GCF_036320965.1 Panulirus ornatus | reverse complement strand
ACGGATGCCATATCTGAAAAAGGCAGCAAAAAGCAGAAGCACATCACACATTACCCACCCCCGTCAGGCGCAGGCAGCGACGAACTACAGTGACGCGGGACTCATCGGAGACCTCCCTGCGGAATGAATATACTTTAATTCCTTTAACGAGGATCCACTGGAGGCATGTCTGCTGCCATCAGCAGCAGTTGAGGTAGTTCCAGCTCCAATAGCGTATATTAAAGTTAATGCGGTTCATAAGCTCGTGGCTGGAGGATTTCTCTTCCGGACTGACGGTTCCAGTAACCTATTGACACACTTCGAACAACCTGCCACATTGCCCCGCTGGCTCGCTCTCCATCGAGTGCTCCGACTGGCCGGCACGTTTACTTTTGAATGAAAAAATGTTAGAGTATCATTATGGATGAATGTCATAGTTTCACTAAAAATGCTCCTCGTCAGCAAAGTCCAGCATCACAGGGACTATCAAAGTCACATTGTCAGCTCGAGTTAACATAGTCATTGTGTCAGCACAGTTCTGTAAGTTTATGAGTGTTTAACCCACAGTTTTGATAGGGTTCCAGGGTATGAATGAGGAAGCTTGTTCGTGATGTTAGCAGGATTAGAAGTCGTCACAGTCTAGCACGGTACAATAAGGTCAAGTGCTTTTAAGATAGGATGATGAATAAAGTCACATGGAGTTGAATGGGATATATATTAAACAAAGGCCTTATTATCTGCATAGAAGTGAGAAAAAAAAATGAAGGTCATGGGATCAGTACGAAAAAACCGTGCCAGCAAAGCACAGCGAACGTTATAGTGGTTGAATAATGAAAACAAGATATCCATAGTTCGACGCAAATTGATTATCCTGCAAGACTACTATACTAGCCACTTCCACCTCTACGCCATCTCCCTCACATGACCCTTATCAATCACCCCAACTACACCATTTCCTTTACCACGTCCCTTATCACTCAACACCTTTACACCATCTCCCTCACCTTATCCTATAACACTATTTCAATCACTACCTACGACATTTCCTCAACATTTGACATACTTCCTAACTAGATGCCTGCATCACCCGCATCACCTTGTGCCATTCTCCTCCTCCTCCTTTTCCTTTGCTCATCATCATCACCTTCCTCATCAGTTCCTACACTCTCTTCATCACCACGTACCACACCGTGCTCCGACACAATCTCCTGTAACTGCTGTCACGAAAGTTATCCCTGGAGAATTAGATTTGGTGGACTGAGGAGTAGGAGAATCATGTCTTGGTTTTCATTAGAAAGGACAAGAAAATAATCAGGATATTTACGTACCACACTACGTCCTTCAGCTCTTACCACTCTCACCAAATAATCCTACCTGTCTTGACCAAAATTCCACACTTCCTTACACTCAGTTGAATCCCAGCCCACGCCCTCGTATACTCTGCTTGACCTAGCCCCAGTCCTCTGTGTATTCTGGTTGACCCCAGCGTCACGCTTCCATGTCTCTTGCTTATCCACAGCTCACGCTTCCATGTGCTCTGCTTAACCCAGTCCCACGCTCCCTTGAACTCAGCAGAAGTCTAGGCTAACACTTCTACGTGCTCGGCTGGACCATCCTCCCTCACTTCCCTAAACTCAGCAATACTCTAACCAAACTTTCCACGTTCTTGCCTGGATCTAACACGTCCTTCGCTGCTTGTCAAGTTGTCCCTTGTGGTGAAAATTATCAAAGTAAATAATCTAGTATGGACCCCGACCATCCGACGTCAAGAACAGGCATTTGGGAAGCCATTATCTAGACCAGTGATGGTCTGAATGATGCTGAAAATAACAGGACACTTCACACCTCAGAATAAGAAAAAGAAATAGAAAAGATACTTCACAGCTGAGCTGTTGAGCATTCCGTCCCTCTCTACCTAGAGCATGTAGTCCTCAGCTCTTGAGGTGGCTCTGGTGGGTGACGGCGCTAAACTTTTGATAACCGGGCAGCCGAACTCAGTACGCTATAACAATACCCAGGGGTCTGTCATTCTCTTTCTCCATTGTTCTCATTTCCAGAGTACTGGACGAATATTCTTTACAGCAGCAGCGAGAACGTGAGGTTTTCCTGGTTGACGAACACAAACCCATACAATTCATATCTGAAGTAGTTCGATTAACTCTCAGGTCGACGTTGACAAGCGAGGTGTCATCTCTCATACCTAATCCATGTTTTAAGACAAAGGAAGAATGAAGATATTAGCTTCATATAAGGAGTCATCATGATTTCAGCTTAACTTTTAACAGACTCTAAGGAAAGAATAATGATAACGATAAAGATTTACAAGAGTTCCTGAGGAGTTGCTAATGAATAACATTGCTTCCATTTTTCCATTTTCTTCTCCTTACATGGCTGATCGATATCTTTGGCCAAAGTTTTCGCCGTAACGATTGATTGCCTTTTTTCTATTTCTTCTCTTTTGCTAAACAATTTGCAGTCTCTACTGCGTGCTCTGTTTATCTTCTTTAATTGTAAATCCCGTTCAGCATTCATTTGTCAAGTTCTTTCCCGACTATTAAAACCATTAAAGAAATAAACACACCAACTATTTTCAATTCATTACATATTCATACTGTTCTTCAGTGAAAGTAAAATACGAAGTTTTCCTCACTTTCTATACCTTGTATAGTTTGCTATTTTGTCTCTTTCATTATTCAATGATAACTTTATTTTTCATCGTCTTGCTCTCAGCACTTCCCCTACTTACGTCAGTTAAGAGAATTAATTATCCTAATCTAGCTACCCCGCTGGACGTAATTGGTATGGAGTATGATCTCGTCCGCCCACTGATGCAACCTATAACTGTATGTTGCCTTAGCAACACACCATAGAAATGAATAATGAGTAAAGATTCTGTCTCACTTTAGAAGCTGATTTTGACGTTGAGAAAATCATCTTCGGACTGAATGCGATGAAATATTTCGTATATACACACACACACATATATATATATATATATATATATATATATATATATATATATATATATATATATATATATATATATATATATTCATATCTTTTTACTTACTTTACTTTGTCGCTATCTCCCGCGTTAGCGAGGTATCGCAACGAAACAGACGAAAGAATGGCCCAACCCACCCCCATACACAAGCATATACATACACATCCACACACGCAAATATACATACCTATACATCTCAACGTTTTTTTTTTTTTTTTTTTTTTTTTTTTTTTATACTTTGTCGCTGTCTCCCGCGTTTGCGAGGTAGCGCAAGGAAACAGACGAAAGAAATGGCCCAACCCCCCCCATACACATGTACATACACACGTCCACACACGCAAATATACATACCTACACAGCTTTCCATGGTTTACCCCGGACGCTTCACATGCCTTGATTCAATCCACTGACAGCACGTCAACCCCTGTATACCACATCGCTCCAATTCACTCTATTCCTTGCCCTCCTTTCACCCTCCTGCATGTTCAGGCCCCGATCACACAAAATCCTTTTCACTCCATCTTTCCACCTCCAATTTGGTCTCCCTCTTCTCCTCGTTCCCTCCACCTCCGACACATATATCCTCTTGGTCAATCTTTCCTCACTCATTCTCTCCATGTGCCCAAACCATTTCAAAACACCCTCTTCTGCTCTCTCAACCACGCTCTTTTTATTTCCACACATCTCTCTTACCCTTACGTTACTTACGTTACTTATGGTTGCGAGGCGTGGGCTATGGATAGAGTTGTGCGCAGGAGGATGGATGTGCTGGAAATGAGATGTTTGAGGACAATGTGGGGTGTGAGGTGGTTTGATCGAGTAAGTAACATCTCAACGTATACATATATATACACACACAGAGATATGCATATATTCACATGTACATAATTAATACTGTCTGCCTTTATTCATTCCCATCGCCAATATATATACATTTTGAGTGATCGGGGCCTGAACATGCAGGAGGGTGAAAGGCGGGCAACGAATAGAGTGAATTGGATCGATGTGGTATACCGGGGTTGACGTGCTGTCAGTGGATTGAATCAGGGCATATGAAGCGTCTGAGGTAAACAATGGAAAGTTGTGTGGGGCCTGGATGTGGAAAGGGAACTGTGGTTTCGGGCATTATTGTATGACAGCTAGAGACTGAGTGTGAACGAATGGAGCCTTTGTTGTCTTTTCCTAGCGCTACCTCGCACACATGAAGGGGGGAGGGGGATGGTATTCCATGTGTGGCGAGGTGGCGATGGGAATGAATAAAGGCAGACAGTAAGAATTGTGTGCATGGGTATATATGTATGTGCCTGTGTGTGTATATATATGTGTACATTGAGATGTATAGGTATGTATATTTGCGTGTGTGGACGTGTATGTATATACATGTGTATTGGGGTGGGTTGGGCCATTTCTTTCGTCTGTTTCCTTGCGCTACCTCGCAAATGCGGGAGACAGCGACAAAGCAAAGCAAATAAATAAAATAGATAAATAAATATATATATATATATATATATATATATATATATATATATATATATATATATATATATATATATATATATATATGTGAGGTGGTTTGATCGAGTAAGTAATGTAAGGTGTAAGGGAGATGTGTGGAAATAAAAAGAACGTGGTTGAGATAGCAGAAGAGGGTGTTTTGAAATGGTTTGGGCACATGGAGAGAATGAGTGAGGAAAGATTGACCAAGAGGATATATTTGTCGGAGGTGGAGGGAACGAGGAGAAGTGGGAGACCAAATTGGAGGTGGAAAGATTGAGTGAAAAAGATTTTGAGTGATCGGGGCCTGAACATGCAGGAGGGTGAAAGGGGGGCAACGAATAGAGTGAATTGGATCGACGTGGTATACCGGGGTTGACATGCTGTCAGTGGATTGAATCAGAACATGTGAAGCGTCTGGGGTAAACCATGGAAAGTTGTGTGGGGCCTGGATGTGGAAAGGGAACTGTGGTTTCGGGCATTATTGTATGACAGCTAGAGACTGAGTTTGAACGAATGGGGCCTTTGTTGTCTTTTCCTAGCGCTACCTCGCACACATGAGGGGGGAGGAGGATGGTATTCCATGTATATATATGTGTACATTGAGATGTATAGGTATGTATATTTGCGTGTGTGGACGTGAATGTATATACATGTGTATTGGGGTGGGTTGGGCCGTTTCTTTCGTCTGTTTCCTTGCGCTACCTCGCAAATGCGGGAGACAGCGACAAAGCAAAACAAATAAATAAAATAAATAGATAAAATATATATATATATATATATATATATATATATATATATATATATATATATATATATATATATATATATATATATATATATATAAAGGTAGTAAAAGCTTTGCGGAAGATGAAAGCCGGCAAGGCAGCAGGTTTGGATGGTATTGCAGTGGAATTTATTAAAAAAGGGGGTGACTGTATTATTGACTGGTTGGTAAGGTTATTTAATGCATGTATGACTCATGGTGAAGTGCCTGAGGATTGGCGGAATGCGTGCATAGTGCCATTGTACAAAGGTAAAGGGGATAAGAGTGAGTGCTCAAATTACAGAGGTATAAGTTTGTTGAGTATTCCTAGTAAATTATATGGAAGGGTATTGATTGATGGGGTGAAGGCATGTACAGAGCATCAGATTGGGGAGGAGCAGTGTGGTTTCAGAAGTGGTAGAGGATGTGTGGATCAGGTGTTTGCTTTGAAGAATGTATGTGAGAAATACTTAGAAAAGCAAATGGATTTGTATGTAGCATTTATAGATCTGGAGAAGGCATATGATAGAGTTGATAGAGATGCTCTGCGGAAGGTATCAAGAATATATGGTGTGGGAGGCAAGTTGTTAGAAGCAGTGAAAAGTTTTTATCGAGGATGTAAGGCATGTGTACGTGTAGGAAGAGAGGAAAGTGATTGGTTCTCAGTGAATGTAGGTTTGCGGCAGGGGTGTGTGATGTGTCATGGTTTTTTAATTTGTTTATTGATGGGGTTGTTAGGGAGGTGAATGCAAGAGTTTTGGGGAGAGGGGCAAGTATGCAGTGTGTTGTGGATGAGAGGGCTTGGGAAGTGAGTCAGTTGTTATTCGCTGATGATACAGCGCTTGTGGCTGACTCGGGTGAGAAACTGCAGAAGCTGGTGACTGAGTTTGGTAAAGTGTGTGAAAGGAGAATGCTGAGAGCAAATGTGAATAAGAGCAAGGTTATTAAGTACAGTAGGATTGAGGGACAAGTAAGTTGGGAGGTAAGTTTGAATGGAGAAAAACTGGAGTAAGTGAAGTGTTTTAGATATCTGGGAGTGGATTTGGCAGCGGATGGAACCATGAAAGCGGAAATGTGTCACAGGGTAGGGGAGGGGGCAAAAGTTCTAGGAACGTTGAAAAATGTGTGGAAAGCGACGAACATTATCTCGGAAAGCAAAAAATGGGTATTTTTGAAGAAATAGTGGTTCCAACAATGTTATATGGTTGGCAAGGCGTAGGCTATAGATAGAGATGTGCGGAGGAGGGTGGATGTGCCAGAAATGAGATGTTTGAGGGCAATATGTGGTATGAAGTGGGTTGATCGAGTAAGTAATGAAAGGGTAAGAGAGAGGTGTGGTGATAAAAGGAGTGTGGTTGAGAGAGTAGAAGAGGGTGCTTTGAAATAGCTTGGTCACATGGAGAGAATGAGTGAGGAAAGACTGACAAAGAGGATATATGTGTCAAGGTGGAGGGAACGAGGAGAAGTGGGAGACCAAATTGGAGTTGGAAAGATGAGGTGAACATGCAGGAGGGTGAAAGGCGTGTAAGCAGTATTGTGTATTGGAATGATGTGATATACCGGGGTCGACGTGCTGAGAATGGATTGAACCAGGGTATGTGAAGCTACTTGGGTAAACCATGGAAGGTGTTGTGGGGCCTGGATGTAGAAAGGGAGCTATGTTTTCGGTGCATTATTTATGATAGCTAGAGACTGAGTGTGAGCGAATGAGGCCTTTTTTGTTTTTTCCTAGCGCTGCATCGCGCGCATGCGAGGGGAGGGGGTTATTTTTCATGTGTGGCGTGGTGGCGACGAGAATGAACATGTGTATCAAGTATGAATTATGTACATGTGTATATATGTATATGTCTGTGTAAGTATGTATCTGTATACGTTGTAATGTATAGGTATGTATGTGTGCGTGTGTGGACGTGTATGTATATACTTGTGCATGTGGGTTGATTGGGCCATTCTTTCGTCAGTTTCCTTGCGCTGCCTCGCTAACGTGGGAGACATCGACAAAGTGAATATGAAATATGAAATAATATTGTATAATATGATATGAATAAATATGAAAATGAATAAATATGAAATAATATTGTAAATATTGTATTGAAATGGTTTGGTCACATGAAGAGAATGAGTGAGGAAAGATTGACAGAGAGGATATATGTGTCAAAGGTGGAGGGAACGAGAAGTGGGAGACCAAATAGGAGGTGGAAGGATGGAATGAAGAAGATCTTGAGCGATCGTTGCCTGAACATGCAGGAGGGTGAAA
>NC_092238.1:45286399-45313899 GCF_036320965.1 Panulirus ornatus | reverse complement strand
CTTTTTTAGTATGAATGTTAACATGTCTAAGATTCTGAATGATTGCTAAAGAGAGTGGATAAATGCAACCCCATAAATGCGCCTAAAAAGAAAACTTGAAAAATACTTAGCTTCTAGTCCGCGATTGATTTTATTTGCGCCACCGAAGATAAAAAGCTTTCAAGTTTTCTTCCCTGTTTTTGGTCTAGTGTCACAGACAGTTTGGAAAAGATCCAGAAATCTGTGTTGCTTCTTGACTTCCACTACAAATCCTCTGTATTCCCTTGTGTACTTACTTCTGATCAACACTAGTTCCTTCACGAAGGCTAAACTGATGATATAGTAAACCCTATAATGAACTCATACATGACCTGGCCAGAATGTTTCGTAATGTCTTATATATATATATATATATATATATGTATCCACTAGTAAGAGGCAGGAATATCTCTGCCACAGTTTCTTTTCATGTAACGTCATAAATACTTTACTCAAAGAATTATGAAACACGTAGAAAAGTACTTAGCCGAATATATAATTGATAAAGTCCATGAATATACTATCTCTGGAGCTAAAGAAATAACCACAGACCTGGCAGTCTCGATGTGAGTCACAGTTACATTAACAAATTCTGAAGCATGAATGTAGAGCGGATGCAACACGCTAACAATAGGCAAGTACCACCGGATAGACAGCGAGGACTTGAGCACTGAAGAAGGCGCGAGTTTTGTCGGAAGCAGCACATCCTCCGAGTCGGAAGGATTGTCGGTGGGAGGAAAGGTTGTAGACGCCGGCAAGGAGGAGGTGGAGGAGGAGTTGGTGGTGATGGTGGTTTTTGTTTGGCCAAAAGTCTTGTGGAGCGAGAGGTACCAGCGGCAGGAGTAGTGGTGAGGGTAAAGAATCCTCATGATGTGTGGACACTAGAAGTGAATGGGAGATTTCTCAACAAATTTTTTCTTTTGTAAATACTCAAAATACTTTCCAGACGCTATGAAGCTATTTACGTGAAGATGGGATGGTAGGCTAACGTATTTCAATTCAGGTTTGAATCAGTGTTACATAAACTCGTGAAGCAATACGTTACTGTGATAAGGGCCGTTTTCAAAATCAGGTAGTCTTCTGTTTCATACAAACGTATAAGACTGATCTCTCCTTCTCACTCACACTGATTATCTTCACCAAATCTCACCTTGTTAAGAGCTTCATTTTAAAACAGAAAATTAGAATTGTAAGCAACTTTATTTTGGCAAAGTAGATAATGAAAAGGTATATAACAAGAGAATACCGTACTGGAACAAAACTACAGAAAAAAATTGAGGACCAAATATATTTGGCTCTTCAGTCCAAATAAAAAATGTAAACGCTAGATAAATCTTTTTTCGAAAAACCACTCCATAAGACTCACGAACCAAACTCATCTATCACATCACGTGGGGCCATCACTTAAGGTCATCATTCATGTATATTCGTGGCTAATTATATCAAACTAGACATCAGCCATCAACAGCAGCAGTCTAGTCAACCCTTACAAACAATATCAATGACATATTAACAAATATTATGCCTACAAATGTCTTCATGTTCGTTAGGAAACCTTCTGAGTTATCCTGAGGTTCTTTTTACTGCTCTCAGAGTTCATTAAGCAGATGAAAGAATTAGATGAGCCTGGTAACAGAAAAGAGAGCCTTAGAATGTATCTGGTAAGTACCTCTGAATCACAGAACTTGTTGGCTACAGTGTAAGTTAAAGGAATACTTACGTCAGGCCGAATCATGTGGGAGGCCACTGTTCCTCATGAGACGTCGTCGTCAGCAGTCGGTAGCTGAGTAAGTGTCCCGATTTATATCGATTGATTTAAATTAGCCAGAGATCTATATAATAGTGTTTCCAGGTTGAGAAATAGATTTTCTTCATAGTAATGTATACATTTCTTAATTCATTGAGATATACGAACAACGATTTTTCACCATCTTCTAAAAGTATTCTTTATATTTTTTTGTCTCTAAGATGTATGCTGCCTGTACATGACATACACAACAAATGTGCAGCACTCAACTGTATATACTTGCTTTCGATGGCAAGGATATCAAGACATTCATGTCTTTTATGAAATTAAAGACCAGAAACTGTAAAGTTATCTGCTTAAAGCAGTTCCTGTATAAATCAAAATTAACAGGATAAAAGAAGAATGATCTAAGAGAAAAGCATCGTTCGTAAACAGAATACCTTTATATCATAGTTAATAACATTCTTTTATATCTGCTTAACTTCTCCCGTTTCGGCAAGGTATTGCCATGAAGACTGAACTGTTCTGAAAAAACTCCAAGTTTGGCTGCTTGCGTTCCCCTTATAGAAAATTAGTTGAGAAGAATAATTCCGCCCTCAGCACTCACCCCGCTCAGTCACATTCTAAAACACGCAGGGGTGCACGTGGCTTGTATTGTTTGTCCCCTGTCCCTAGGGATAAGGGGCTGCATTTAGAGAACTGCTTTGTCTTGACATCATTAAGGGTTCCACTGCCGTTGGTAAGACAACGAGCAATATATATATATATATATATATATATATATATATATATATATATATATATATATATATATATATATAGATATATATATATATGTATATATATATATATATATATATATATATATATATATATATATATATATATATATATATATATATATATATATATTTATTTATTTATTATATTTTGCTTTGTCGCTGTCTCCCGCGTTTGCGAGGTAGCGCAAGGAAACAGACGAAAGAAATGGCCCAACCCACCCCCATACACAATGTATACACACACGTCCACACACGCAAACACACATACCTATACATCTCACTGTACACATATATATACATACACAGACACATACATATATACCCATGCACACAATTCACACTGTCTGCCCCCATTCACTCCCATCGCCACCTCGCCACACATGGAATACCTTCCCCCTCCCCCCTCATGTGTGCGAGGTAGCACTAGGAAAAGACAGCAAAGGCCCCATTCGTTCACACTCAGTCTCTAGCTGCTGCGCAATAATGCCCGAAACCACAGCTCCCTTTCCACATCCAGGCCCCACACAACTTTCCATGGTTTACCCCAGACGCTTCACATGCCCTGATTCAGTCCACTGACAGCACGTCAACCCCGGTATACCACATCGATCCAATTCACTATTCCTTGCCCTCCTTTCACCCTCCTGCATGTTCAGGCCCCGATCACACAAAATCTTTCTCACTCCATCTTTCCACCTCCAATTTCGTCTCCCACTTCTCCTCGTTCCCTCCACCTCCGACACATATATCCTCTTGGTCAATCTTTCCTCACTCATTCTCTCCATGTGCCCAAACCATTTCAAAACACCCTCTCCTGCTCTCTCAACCACGCTCTTTTTATTTCCACACATCTCTCTTACCCTTACATTACTTACTCGATCAAACCACCTCACACCACACATTGTCCTCAAACATCTCATTACCAGAACATCCACCCTCCTGCGCACAACTCTATCCATAGCCCACGCCTCGCAACCATACAACATTGTTGGAACCACTATTCCTTCAAACATACCCATTTTTGCTTTCCGAGATAATGTTCTCGACTTCCACACATTCTTCAAGGCTCCCAGAATTTTCGCCCCCTCCCCCACCCTATGATTCACTTCCGCTTCCATGGTTCCATCCGCTGCCAGATCCACTCCCAGATATCTAAAACACTTTACCTCCTCCAGTTTTTCTCCATTCAAACTTACCTCCCAGTTGACTTGACCCTCAACCCTACTGTACCTAATAACCTTGCTCTTATTCACATTTACTCTTAACTTTCTTCTTCACACACTTTACCAAACTCAGTCACCAGCTTCTGCAGTTTCTCACATGAATCAGCCACCAGCGCTGTATCATCAGCGAACAACAACTGACTCACTTCCCAAGCTCTCTCATCCCCAACAGACTTCATACTTGCCCCTCTTTCCAAAACTCTTGAATTCACCTCCCTAACAACCCCATCCATAAACAAATTAAACAACCATGGAGACATCACACACCCCTGCCGCAAACCTACATTCACTGAGAACCAATCACTTTCCTCTCTTCCTACACGTACACATGCCTTACATCCTCGATAAAAACTTTTCACTGCTTCTAACAACTTGCCTCCCACACCATATATTCTTAATACCTTCCACAGAGCATCTCTATCAACTCTATCATATGCCTTCTCCAGATCCATAAATGCTACACACAAATCCATTTGCTTTTCTAAGTATTTCTCACATACATTCTTCAAAGCAAACACCTGATCCACACATCCTCTACCACTTCTGAAACCACACTTCTCTTCGCCAATCTGATGCTCTGTACATGCCTTCACCCTCTCAATCAATACCCTACCATATAATTTCCCAGGAATACTCAACAAACTTATACCTCTGTAATTTGAGCACTCACTCTTATCCCCTTTGCCTTTGTACAATGGCACTATGCACGCATTCCGCCAATCCTCAGGCACCTCACCATGAGTCATACATACATTAAGTAACCTTACCAACCAGTCAACAATACAGTCACCCCCTTTTTTAATAAATTCCACTGCAATACCATCCAAACCTGCTGCCTTATATATATATATATATATATATATATATATATATATATATATATATATATATATATATATATATATATATATATATATATATATATATATATATATATATATATATATATATATATATATATATATATATATATATATATATCATATTTATCATACTTTGTGTCCCGCGTTAGCGACGTAGCGCAAGAACACAAACGAAAGAATGGCCCAACCCACCCATATACACATGTATATACATACACGTCCAAACACGCGCATATACATACCTATACATTTCAACGTATATATATATATACCTACACAGACATATACATATGTACACATGTATATAATTCATACTTCCTGCCTTTATTCATTCCTGTCACCATCCTACCACACAGAAAATAACAACCCCCTCACCCCGCAAGTGCGCGAGGTAGCGCTAGGGAAAGACAACAAGGGCCACAATCGTTCACACTCGGTCTATAGCTATCCTGTATAATATACCGAAAACACAGCTCCCTTTCCACATCCAGGCCCCATAAAACCTCCCAAGGTCTACCCAAACGCTTTACATGCCATGGTTCAATCCATTGACAGCACGTCGAACACAGTATACCACATTGTTCCAATTCACTCTATTCCTTGCACGACTTTCACCCTCCTTCTTGTTCAGGCCCCCAATCGCTCAAAATCTTTTTCACTCCATCCTTCCGCCTCCAATTTCGTCTCCCACTTCGCCTCGTTCCCTCCACCTCTGACATATAAATCTTCTTTGTCAATCTCTCCTCACTCATTCTCTCCATGCGACCAGACCATTTCAAAACACCCTCCTCTCCTCTTTCAACCACAATATTTTTATTACCACACATCTCGTTTACCCTTTCATTACTTACTAGATCAAACCACCTCACACCACATATTGTCCTCAAACATCTCATTTCGAACACATCCACACTCCTTCGTACAACCCTATCTATAGCCCACTCCTCGCAACCATATATCATTGTTGGAACCACTATTCCTTCAAACATAACCATTTTGCTTTCAGAAACATTGTTCTCGCCTTCCACACATTTTTCAACGCTCCCAGAACTTTCGACCCTCCCCAACCCTATGATTCACATCCGCTTCCTTGGTTCCATCAACTGCCAAATCCACTAGCACACATCTAAAACACTTCACTTCCTCCATTCAAACGTACCTCCAAATAGACTTAACCCTCAACCCTACTGTACCTAATAACCTAATAACAAACTAAACAACCATGGAGACATCACACACCCCTGCCGCAAACCTACAATCACTGAGAATCAATCACATTCCTCTCTTCCTACACGTACACATGCCTTACATCCTCGATAAAAACTTTTCACTGCTTCTAACAACTTGCCTCCCACACCATATATCTTAATACCTTCCACAGAGCATCTCTATCAACTCTATCATATGCCTTCTCCAGATCCATAAATACTACATACAAATCCATTTGCTTATGTAAGTATTTCTCACATACATTCTTCAAAGCAAACACCTGATCCACACATTCTCTACCACTTCTGAAACCACACTACTCTTCTCCAATCTGATGCTCTGTACATGCCTTCAAACTCTCAGTCAATACCCTCCCATATAATATCCCAAGGATACTAAACAAACTTATACCTCTGTACCTTTGTACAATGGCACTATGCAAGCATTCCACCAATCCTCAGGAACCTCACCATGAGTCATACATACATTAAATAACCTTACCAAGCAGTCAACAATACAGTCACCCCTTTTTAAATAAATTCCACTGCAATACCATCCAAACCCGCTGCCTTGCCGGCTTTCATCTTCCGCAAAGCTTTCACTACCTCTTCTCTGTTTACCAAATCATTCTCCCTAACCCTCTCACTTTGCACACCACCTCGACCAAAACACCCTATATCTGCCACTCTGTCATCAAACATATTCAACAAACCTTCAAAATACTCACTCCATCTCCTTTCCACATCACCACTACTTGTTATCACCTCTCCATTAGCCCCCTTCACTGAAGTTTGCATTTGCTCCCTTGTCTTACGCACTTTATTTACCTCCTTCCAGAACATCTTTTTATTCTCCCTAAATTTAATGATACTCTCTCACTCCAACTCTCATTTGCCCTCTTTTTCACCTCTTGCACCTTTCTCTTGACCTCCTGTCTCTTTCTTTTATACATCTCCCACTCAATTGCATTTTTTCCCTGCAAAAATCGTCCAAATGCCTCTCTCTTCTCTTTCACTAATAATCTTACTTCTTCATCCCACAACTCACTACCCTTTCTAATCAACCTACCTCCCACGCTTCTCATGCCACAAGCATCTTTTACGCAATCCATCACTGATTCCCTAAATACATCCCATTCCTCCCCCACTCCCCTTACTTCCATTGTTCTCACCTTTTTCCATTCTGTACTCAGAATGTATATATATATATATATATATATATATATATATATATATATATATATATATATATATATATATATATATATATATATATATATATATATATACATATATATATATCTAGGGGATAGGGGATGAAGAATACTTCCCACGTATTCCCTGCGTGTCGTAGAAGGCGACTAAAAGGGGAGGGAGCAGGAGGCTGGAAATCCTCCCCTCTCTTTTTTTTTTTCTTTTTTTTAATTTTCCAAAAGAAGGAACAGAGGGGGGGGCCAGGTGAGGATATTCCACAAAGGCCCAGTCCTCTGTTCTTAACGCTACCTCGCTAATGCGGGAAATGGCGGATAGTTTAAAAGAAAGAAAAGAATATATATATATATATATCCCTGGGGATAGGGGATTAAGAATACTTCCCACGTATTCCCTGCGTGTCGTAGAGGGCGACTAAAACTGAAGGGAACGGGGGGCTGGAAATCCTCCCCTCTCGTTTTTTTTTTTTCTTATTTTTCCAAAAGAAGGAACAGAGGGGGTCAGGTGAGGATATTCCAAAAAAGGCCCAGTCCTCTGTTCTTAACGCTACCTCGCTAACGCGGGAAATGGCGAGTAGTTTACAAGAAAAGAAAAATATATATATATATATATATATATATATATATATATATATATATATATATATATATATATATATATATATATATATATATATATATGAATCAACAGCCAGCGCTGTATCATCAGCAAACAACAACTGACTCACTTCCCAAGCTCTCTCATCCACAACAGACTGCATACTAGCGCCTCTTGCCAAAACTCTTGCATTCACCTCCCTAAAAACCCCATCCATAAACAAATTAAACAACCACGGAGACATCACACACCCCTGCCGCAAACCTACATTCACTGAGAACCAATCACTTTCCTCTCTTCTTACACGTACACATGCCTTACATCCTTGATAAAAACTTTTCACTGCTTCTAACAACTTGCCTCCCACACCTTATATTCATAGTACCTACCACAGAGCATATCTATTAACTCTATCATATTCCTTCTACAGATCCATAAATGCTACATACAAACCCATTTGTTTTTCTAAGTATTTCTTACATACATTTTTCAAAGCAAACACCTGATCCACACATTCTCTACCACTTCTGAGAACACACTGCTCTCAACCAATCTGATGCTCCGTACATGGCTTCACCCTCTCAAGCAATGCTCTCCCATGTAATTTCCCAGAAATACTCAACAAATTTATACCTCTGTAATTTGAACACTCACATTTATCCCCATTGCCTTTGTACAGTGGCACTATGCAAGCATTCCCCCAACCCTCAGGCACCTCACCATGAGTCATACATACATGAAATAACCTTACCAACCAATCAATACCCTCCCATATAATTTCCCAAGGATACTACTTTTTTTTTTTGTATAACAATTTGACGAATAAAGTATCTCTTAACTCTTATCTCTCTCTTAAACAAACTTATACCTCTGTACCTTTGTACAACGGCACTATGCAAGCATTCCGCCAATCCTCAGACACCTCACCATGAGTCATACATACATTAAATAACCTCACGAAGCAGCCAACAATACAGTCACCCCATTTTTAATAAATTCCACTGCAATATCATCCAAACCCCCTGGCTTGCCAGCTTTCATTTTTCGCAAAGCTTTTACTTCCTCCTAACTGTTTACTAAATCATTCTCCCTAACTCTCTCACTTTGCACATCACCTCGACCAAAACACCCTATATTTGCAACTCTATCATCAAACGTATTCAACAACCCTTCAAAATACTCACTCAATCTCCTTCTCACATCACCACTACGTGTTTTCTCCTCCCCATTAGCCCCCTTCACTGACGTTCTAATTTTACTTTCAGAAATATTGTTCTCGCCACCGACACATTTTTCAAACCACCCAGAAGTTTCGCTCCCTCCCCAACCCTTTGATTCACATCCTCTTCCATGGTTCCATCCGCTGCCAAATCCACTCGCACATATCTAAAACACTTCACTTCCTTCAGTTATTCTCCATTCAAACTTACCTCCAAATCTACCTAACCCTCAACCCTACTGTACCTAATAACCTAATAACAAATTAAACAACAACGGAGACATCACACACCCCTGCCGCCAACCTACATTCACTGAGAATCAATCACTTTCTCTCTTCCTACACGTACACATGCCTTACATCCGCGATAAAAACTTTTCACTGCTTCTAACAACTAGCCTCCCACACCATATATTCTTAATACCTTCCACAGAGCATCCCTATCAACACTATCATATGCCTTCACCAGATCCATAAATGCTATATACATATTCATTTGCTTTTCTAAATATTTCTCCATACATTCTTTAAAGCAAACACCTGATCCAGACATCCACACATGTTTAGTGTTGTAAATGAAAATAGTGAAGAGCTTTTAGATTTGTGTACTGAAAAAGGACTGGTGATTGGGAAAAACCTGGTTTAAAAAGAGAGATATACATAAATATACATATGTAAGTAGGAGAGATGGCCTGTGAGCGTTATTGGATTACGTGTTAATTGATAGGTGCGCGGAAGAGAGACTTTTGGATGTTAATGTGCTGAGAGGTGCAACTGGAGGGATGTCTGATCATTATCTTGTGGAGACGAAGGTGAAGATTTGTAGACGTTTTTAGAAAAGAAGAGAAACTGTTTGGGTGAAAAGAGTGGTGAGAGTAAGTGAGATTCGGAAGGAGACTTGTGTGAGGAGTCCAAGAAGAGACTGAGTACAGAATGGAAAAAGGTGATGAACAAAAGACGTAAGGGGAATGGGGGAGGAAATGGGGAGGTGATAACAAGTAGTAGTGATGTGAGAAGGAGATGGAGTGAGTATTTTGAAGGTTTGTTGAATGTGTTTGATGATAGAGTGGCAGATATAGGGTGTTTTGGTCAAGGTGGTGTACAAAGTGAGAGGGTTAGGGAAAATGATTTGGTAAACAGAGAAGAGGTAGTAAAAGCTTTGCGGAAGTGGAAAGCCGGCAAGGCAGCAGGTTTGGATGGTATTGCAGTGGAATTTATTAAAAAAGGGGGTGACTGTATTATTGACTGGTTAGTAAGGTTATTTAATGTATGTATGACTCATGGTGAGGTGCCTGAGGATTGGCGGAATGCGTGCATAGTGCCATTGTACAAAGGCAAAGGGGATAAGAGTGAGTGCTCAAATTTCAGAGGTATAAGTTTGTTGAGTATTCCTGGGAAATTATATGGGAGGGCATTGATTGAGAGGGTGAAGGCATGTACAGAGCATCAGATTGGGGAAGAGCAGTGTGGTTTCAGAAGTGGTAGAGGATGTGTGGATCAGGTGTTTGCTTTGAAGAATGTATGTGAGAAATACTTAGAAAAGCAAATGGATTTGTATGTAGCATTTATGGATCTGGAGAAGGCATACGATAGAGTTGATAGAGATGCTCTGTGGAAGGTATCAAGAATATATGGTGTGGGAGGCAAGTTGTTAGAGGCAGTGAAAAGTTTTTATCGAGGATGCAAGTCATGTGTACATGTAGGAAGAGAGGAAAGTGATTGGTTCTCAGTGAATGTAGGTTTGCGGCAGGGGTGTGTGATGGCTCCATGGTTGTTTAATTTGTTTATGGATGGGGTTGTTAGGGAGGTGAATGCAAAAGTTTTGGAAAGAGGGGCAAGTATGAAGTCTGTTGTGGATGAGATAGCTTGGGAACTGAGTCAGTTGTTCGCTGATGATACACCGCTGGTGGCTGATTCATGTAAGAAACTGCAGAAGCTGGTGACTGAGTTTGGTAAAGTGTGTGAAAGAAGAAAGTTAAGAGTAAATGTGAATAAGAGCAAGGTTATTAAGTGCAGTAGGGTTGAGGGTCAAGTCAATTGGGAGGTAAGTTTGAATGGAGAAAAACTGGAGGAAGTAAAGTGTTTTAGATATTTGGGAGTGGATCTGGCAGAGGATGGAACCATGGAAGTGGAAGTGGATCATAGGTTGGGGGAGGGGGCGAAAATCCTGTGAGCCTTGAAGAATGTGTGGAAGTCGAGAATATTATCTCGGAAAGCAAAAATTGGTATGTTTGAAGGAATAGTGGTTACAACAATGTTGTATGGTTGCGAGGCGTGGGCTATGGATAGAGTTGTGCGCAGGAGGGTGGATGTGCTGGAAATGAGATGTTTGAGGACAATGTGTGGTGTGAGGTGGTTTGATCGAGTAAGTAACGTAAGGGTAAAAGAGATGTGTGGAAATAAAAAGAGCGTGGTCGAGAGAGCAGAAGAGGGTGTTTTGAAATGGTTTGGGCACATGGAGAGAATGAGTGAGGAAAGATTGACCAAGAGGATATATGTGTCGGAGGTGGAGGGAACGAGGAGAAGTGGGAGACCCAATTGTAGGTGGAAAGATGGAGTGAAAAAGATTTTGTGTGATCGGGGCCTGAACATGCAGGAGGGTGAAAGGAGGGCAAGGAATAGAGTGAATTGGATCGATGTGGTATACCGGGGTTGACGTGCTGTCAGTGGATTGAATCAGGGCATGTGAAGCGTTTGGGGTAAACCATGGAAAGCTGTGTAGGTATGTATATTTGCGTGTGTGGACGTGTATGTATATACATGTGTATGGGGGTGGGTTGGGCCATTTCTTTCGTCTGTTTCCTTGCGCTACCTCGCAAACGCGGGAGAGAGCGACAAAGCAAAAAAAAGAAAAAAATATATATCCCTGGGGATAGGGGAGAAAGAATACTTCGCACGTATTCCCTGCGTGTCGTAGAAGGCGACTAAAATTGAAGGGAGCGGGGGGCTGGAAATCCTTCCACCTTGTTTTTTTTTTTTTTTTTTTTTTGTTCCCCAATAAAGGAAGAGAGAAGGGGGCCAGATGAGGATATTCTCTCAAAGGCCCAGTCCTCTGTCCTTAACGCTATCTCGCTAACGCGGGAAATGGCGAATAGTATGAAAGAAAAGAAAGAATATATATATATATATATATATATATATATATATATATATATATATATATATATAGCGGGGGGCTGCAACCCTCCACTCCTTGTATTTCAACTTTCTAAAAGGGGAAACAGAAGAAGGAGTCTCGCGGGAAGGCTCAGATTAGGGTGTCTAAATGTGTGTGGAAGTAACCAAGAGGAGAAAAAAGGAGAGATAGGTAGTATGTTTGAGGAAAGGAACCTGGATTTACTGGCTTTGAGTGAAACGAATCTTAAGGCTAAAGGAGAATAGTTGTTTCAGAATGTCTTGGCAGTAAAGTCAGGGGTTAGTGAGAGGACAAGAGCAAGGGAAGGAGTAGCACTACTCCTGAAACAGGAGTGGTTGGAGTATGTGATAGAGTGTAAGAAAATAAACTCTTGATTAATATGGGTAAAACTGAAAGTGAATGGAGAGAGATGGGTGATTATTGGCGAATATGCACCTGGGATTGAGAAGAAAGATAATGAGGGGCAAGTGTTTTGGGAGGAGTTGAGTGAGTGTGATAGCAGTTTTGATGCACGTGACCGGGTTATAATGATGGGTGCTTTGTATGCAAAGGTGAGTAATGTGGCAGTTGAGGGAATAATTGGTGTACATGGGGTGTTCACTGTTGTAAATGGAAATGTTGATGAGCTTGTAAATTTATGTGCTAAAAAAGGACTGTTGATTGGGAATACCTGGTTTGAAAAAAGAGATATACATAAGTATACGTATATAAGGAGAGAACGTTACTGGATTACGTGTTAATTGGTAGTCGAGCGAGAGAGACACTTGGGGTTATTAATGTGGTGAGAGGTGAAACTGGAGGGATTTCTGATCGTCATCTTGTGGAGGCGAAGGTGAAGATTTGTAGAGGTTTTCAGAAAAGAAGGGAGAATGTTGGGTTGAAAAGAGTGGTGAGAGTAAGTGAGCTTGGGAAGGAGACTTGTTTGATGAAGTACTAGGAGAGGCTGAGTATAGAATGGAAAAGGTGAGAACAAACGAGGTAAGGGGAGTGGGGGAGGAATGGGATGTATTTAGGGAAGCAGTGATGGCCTGCGCAAAAGATGCTTCTGGCATGAGAAGTATGGGAGGTGGGCAGATTAGAAAGGGTAGTGAGTGGTGGGATAAAGAAGTAAGTTTATTAGTGAAAGAGATGAGACAGGCATTTGGACGATTTTTGCAGGGAAATAATGCAGATGACTGGGAGATGTATAATAGAAAGAAGCAGGAGGTCAAGAGAACGGGGCAAGAGGTGAAAAAGAAGGCAAATGAGAGTTGGGGTGAGAGAGTATCATTAAATTCTAGGGAGAATAAAAAGATGTTTTGGAAGGAGGTAAATAAAGTGCGTAAGACTAGGGAACAAATGGGAACTTCAGTGAAGGGGGCGAATGGGGAGGTGATAACAAGTAGTGATGATGTGAGGAGACGAGTGAGTGTTTTCAAGGTTTGTTAAATGTATTTGATGATAGACTGGCAGATATAGGGTGTTTTGGTCGAGTTGGTGTGCAAAGTGAGAGGGTTAGGGAAAATTATTTGGTAAACAGAGAAGAGGTAATAAAAGCTTTGCGGATGATGAAAGCCGGCAAGGCAGCGAGCTTGGATGGTATAGCAGTGGAATTTGTCAAAAAAGGGGATGACTGTTATATTGACTGGTTGCTAAGGTTATTCACTGTATGTATGACTCATTGTGAGGTGCCTGGGGATTGGCGGAATGCTTGCATAATGCCATTGTACAAAGGCATATGGGATAAAAGTGAGTGCTCAAATTACAGAGGTATAGGTTTGTTGAGTATTCCTGGTAAATTATATGGAAGGGTATTGATTGAAAGGGTGAAGGCATTTACAGAGCATCAGATTGATGAAGAGCAGTGTGGTTTCAGAAGTGGTAGAGGATGTGTGGATCAGGTATTTGCTTTGAAGAATGTATGTGAGAAATACTTAGAAAAGCAAATGGATTTGTATGTAGCATTTATGGATCTGGAGAAGGCATATGATAGAGTTGATAGAGATGCTCTGTGGAAAGTATTATGAATATATGGTGTGGGAGGCAAGTTGTTAGAAGCAATGAAAAGTTTTTATCGACAATGTAAGGCATGTGTACGTGTAGGAAGAGAGGAAAGTGATTGGTTCTCAGTGAATGTAGGTTTGCGGCAGGGGTGTGTGATATCTCCATGGTTGTTTAATTTGTTTATTGATGGGGTTGTTAGGGAGGTGAATGCAAGAGTTTTGGAAAGAGGGGCAAGTATGCAGTCTGTTGTGGATGAGAGAGCTTAGGAAGTGAGTCAGTTGTTGTTCGATGATGATGCAGCGCTGGTGGCTGATTCATGTGAGAAACTGCAGAAGCTGGTGACTGAGTTCGGTAAAGTGTGTGAAAGAAGAAAGCTGAGAGTAAATGTGAATAAGAGCAAGGCTATTAGGCACAGTAGGGTTGAGGGTCAAGTCAACTGGGAGGTAAGTTAGAATGGAGAAAAACTGGAGGAAGTGAAGTGTTTTAGATATCAGGGAGTGGATTTGGCAGCGGATGGAACCATGGAAACGGAAGTGAATTAGAGTTGGGGAGGGGTCGAAAGTTCTGTGAGCGTTGAAGAATCTGTGGAAGTCGAGAACATTATCTCGGAGAGCAAAAATGGGTATGTTTGAAGGAATTGTGGATCCAACAATGTTATATGGTTGCGAGGCGTGGGCGGAGGAGGGTGGATGTGCTGGAAATGAGATGTTTGATGACAATATGTGGTGTGAGGTCGTTTGATCGAGTAAGTAATAATAGGGTAAGAGAGATGTGTGGAAATAAAAAGAGTGTGGTTGAGAGAGCAGAAGACGGTGTTTTGAAATGGTTTGGTAACATGAAGAGAATGAGTGAGGAAAGAGTGACCAAGAGGATGATTGTGTCAGAGATGGAGGGAACGAGAAGTGGGAGACCAAATTGGAGGTGGAAAGATGGAGTGAAAAAGATGTTGAGTGATCGGTGCCTGAACATGCAGTAGGGTGAAAGGCGTGCAAGGTATAGAGTGAATTGGAACGATGTGGTATACCAGGTTCGACGTGAGGTCAATGGATTGAACCAGGGCGTGTGAACCGTCTGGGGTAAAGCATGGAAAGTTCTGTGGTGCCTGGATGTGGAAAGGGAGCTGTGGTTTCAGTGCATTATACATGACAGGTAGAGACTGAATGTGAACGAATGTGGCCTTCGTCGTCTTTTTCTAGCGCTACCTCGCGCACATGCAGGGGGAGCGGGTTGTTATTTTATGTGTGCCAGGGTGGTGATGGGAATGAATAAAGGCAGACAGTATGAATTTTGTACCTGTGTATATATGTATATGTCTGGGTGTAGGTATATATGCATACCTTGAGATGTATAGGTACATATATTTGCGTGTGTGGACCTGTATGTATATACATGTTGTATGTGGGTGGGTTGGGCCATTCTTTTGTCTGTTTCTTTGCTCTATCTCGCTAATGCGGGAGACAGCGACAAAGCAAAATAAATAAATAAATAACTAAATATATACATATATATATTATATATATATATGTATATATATATATATATATATATATATATATATATATATATATATATATATATATATATATATATATATATATATATATATATATATATGTATAGTTTGTATAGATATGTTGTAGGAAGCACGAGCACGGACGGACTGACCTTACGTGAAGGATGTGGGGCCATTGCTTGTCCAGGTACACTCACGCCCACAGACCTGGCTAAACAATGGCCCCACTTCCTCCAAGTAGGTCATTCCGTCCGTGCTCGCGTTTCCTACAACATATATATTGTGCTCATAATCTTACCTACCACACGTGAGCCTAAATTCAAACATGATATGAAAGAGTGAATGTTTTCTACCCGCCTTGTAACCATCAGTGGTTGTGCATGATACATACTTCACATCTGGCTGGGAGCCGAGTGGTAACTTTTGTCATGAAGCAGTACATAATATTGTCCAGGTAAACATGTAATATTGTCGTGTAATGTAGGTAGATTACTCAGCTCCTCGTTTTTTGATGAAGCAGAAGAGCCCTACATATATATACATCAACATCTCTTTTAGATTTTTTTCTGTAAGTGTAACCTGTGTGAGTAAGGTTAAGACAAGAAAAGATTAATGTGATTTTCTCCTTCCTCTCTTTGATTCTCCCCCCCCCTCTCTCTCTCTCTCTCTCTCTCTCTCTCTCTCTCTCTCTCTCTCTCTCTCTCTCTCTCTCTCTCTCTCTCTCTCTCTCTCTCTCTCTCTCTCTCTCTCTCTCTCTCTCTCTCTTTCTTATCCTCCCTAACGTGAAACACTGATCACGAAATCCAGCACTGTAATGAAAGTGAAATGATCATCGATAAACATGGTCTTGTCCCCTACGCCAGGCACAGTGATTACAGACTCTGCACGGAGGGATGGCTGCGGCGGACACACAGCCATGATATCGGGAATCATCGTCTCATGCGATATCAAACCATCATGAATCCTTCACGAGGATCAAAAAGGTCAACTGTCTCTATCGTGCAGGATTGAACCACTTTGGATGACATCAGCACCATATTATTGAAGATCGGGGACAGGTTTAGTGAGCGTGAACAAATGCCTTCCAGAGAGATGAGTAAATATACTTACTAGATGTCATTTTAAGGATCACAGAGGGAGGAAGTAAAAATCATCCTGAAGTACGAATAATCAAGGAATATTTAGTAAAGATAACCTTGAAGTATATCTTATACAGGTAATTTTTCTTATGAAACAGGATATTACATTAGGTCTGAATCTTTTCACTGGTATCTTAGCTTGAACGCTGAACTGCACCATGATAGTCAAGAGACTTGAGATTTATGAATGGGAGGTAGGAGGTCGTCTATCGTTCTCCCGACGACTTCTTTTTAGTTTTTCTCGGTCATCTTGAGTTCAGGGCTACAGTTTCAGCTTTCAGATACATAGGGATGTTATCGATGTTATCTTACGAATATTTGAATTTGTCTTCCATAGGTTAATGAATGCCTCCGTTGGTGTGTTAGTGTACTTTACCCTGAAAGAGAATTTGCACTTATTTACTTCCCATTACTCAGAACCAAGTCTGACGAGAGGCCAAAATTTCAATTAAGATCACATCTAAGTTTTCATCACTGTCATTCTTCCAAAGATAATCATATAGGAAGAAATTACGGAATGCCTACATTATGCATGTAATGTTCCTTAGAGATAAAGAGTTGGTAGATAGCGGACTGAAATTCTATACAGTCTAATCATGCTGAGCAGTGGCTGATGACAGGTCGTCCTCTACTTAAAGAAGGTTTACTGTACCTGTTTTATGTCTTATTTGTGTATCAGTAATAGCATCGAGGTACATAACGCTGTCATGAAGGCCCTACATCAACAACAGTTTCAACCCCTTTTGAGTATTAATGCATTCCAAAAAAAAAAAAAGAAAAAATTATATATTGCTGTATAATCCGGCCTATCCTCAGCTGTGTGTGTTGATACCTAAATCTCTTTCCCACTTTAGCGAGGTGGCGTTGGAACAAGCGAACACATCCACACTCTAGCTGGCAGATGAGGTACACCGAAATCAGCGCCAACCACCAGCAATCAATCCCCGCAGTCCACTCTATGGTTTATCTTGGCAGCTGTATCGTGGCTCAGCCTATTCACAGAAAGTCGCTAACCATATGAATACCACATCTCAAAAATTCCTTTTCTCCAAGGCACAAATATTGCCCTCCTGAATATGCAGGCTCCAATACCGCAAAGCCTCTTTCACTTCGTTCTTCCATTTCCTTACGTTTTCCCTCTCTCTGGCTTCCTCCATTTCTTACACGTAGATCCTCTTGGTAAGTCATTCTTCGCTTATCTTGCCGGTAAGTCCAGACTATTTTACTGCACTCAAGTCAGATATCTCATCTGGACTGAGTTTACCATCGAAACTCTCTTTTTTCATCTTCATTCCTTTCAGGACCAATCCTCCTCACATCATGTATCATTTCCAGGCATCTAACTTGAATCATAACCAACTTCTCCCTTTCTTTTGCGTCCAAGGCCCAAGACATCCATACAATACAGTCGGAACTACTGTACCTTTGAACATACCTATCTTTGCCATACACAATATATATAGATACATAGATGAATAGATAGATACATATGTAGGTAGATAGATAGATATATAATAATTATTTACCTATAGAGATAGATGTATAGCTAGATGCATAGATAGATGATAGATAGGTAGAAAACTAAATAGATAGATATATAATCATTTACCTATGGACGTCAAGGATCTGAACCCAGTCCCAACTCGTAGCAGGCCGGCACGTTGATAATTGAACCACGAGGCGACAAAAGTTTTCCATCTCAGGCCACCCAATGGTGCATGATGAGATCACCCGTCACTTCATCATATTACTGTAGTGTTGGAGAGTGGATCTGATTCTAACTAGGACCCATGCAGAAACGGCCTTTCCGTACCCTTCAGGTCACGCGAGATGAAAGGCTTTAGTTGCATCGTGATCCCACGGTCAGCGTACCAGCCTACCACATGGTAAGATTAGGTTCGGATCGTCGACTGCCATAGGTAAGTCGTGATCATTTATCCAGTGTGTCCAGTACTTGTTAAATATTTATTCATTATTCATCAAACTTGATCGTCGTCTACCGCGTCAGAAAGGTAGCGCCAGGAAACAAAAGAAGAAACAACCATACACTCATATGTACACATGTACATATAGAAGCCCAAACACGTACATATACATACGTATACGAATCAACATAAGCATATATACATTCATATAGACACACTTAAACAACCATGTGAAATACACGAATGTATATCTTCATACGCGCTTACCTTCGTCCATTTACAGCGTCAACCCGCCACCACAGGAAAACATCGCCACTCCCAGCGTCAACGAGGTAGCTCCAGGAAAAAAGATAAAAAAAGCCACACTTCTACGCACTCAATCTCTAGCTGGCATGAGTAATGAACCGAAACCATAACTACTTATCCACATCCAGGCCTCACAGATCTTTCCATGGTGTAACCAAGACGTTTCACATGCCCTATTATTCCATATCGTTCCAATTCACCCTCTTCCTTGCACGCCTCTTACCCTCCCGCATGTTCAGTCACCGATCGCTCAAAATCTTTTTCACTCTATCCTTCCACCTCCAAATTGGTCACCCGCATTTCCTTGTTCCCTACACTTCTCATATACAAATCTTTGTCATTGGTAAAGATATATATATATATATATATATATATATATATATATATATATATATATATATATATATATATATATATATATATATATATATATATATATATATATATATATATATATATCCCTGGGGATAGGGGAGAAAGAATACTTCCCACGTATTCCCTGCGTTTCGTACAAGGCGACTAAAAGGGGAGGGAGTGGGTGGCTGGAAATCCTCCCCTCTCTTTTTTTTTTTTTTTTTTTAATTCTCCAAAAGAAGGAACAGAGAAGAGGGCCAGGTGAGGATTTTCCCTCAAAGGCCCAGTCCTTTGTTCTTAACGCTACCTCGCTAACGCGGGAAATGGCGAATAGTATGAATGAAAAGAAAGAATATATATATATATATATATATATATATATATATATATATATATATATATATATATATATATATATATATACATACATATATATATATATATATATATATATATATATATATATATATATATATATATATATATATATATATATATATATATATATATATATATATATATATATATATATATATATATATATATATATATATATGGGAATGAATAAAAGCAGACAGTGTGAATTGTGTGCATGGGTATATATGTATGTGTTTGTGTGTGTATATATATGTGTACTTTGAGATGTATAAGTATGTATATTTGCGTGTGTGGATGTGTATGTATATACATGAATATGGGTGTGGGTTGGGCCATCTCTTTCGTCTGTTTCCTTGCGCTACCTCGCAAACGCGGGAGACAGCGACAAAACAAAATAGCATAAAAATAAATAAATAAATAAATATATATATATATATATATATATATATATATATATATATATATATATATATATATATATATATATATATATTTATTTATTTGTTTTTTTGCTTTGTCGCTGTCTCCCGCGTTTGCGAGGTAGCGCAAGGAAACAGACGAAAGAAATGGCCCAACCCACCCCCATACACATGTATATACATACGTCCACACACGCAAATATACATACCTACACAGCTTTCCATGGTTTACCCCAGACGCTTCACATGCCTTGATTCAATCCACTGACAGCCCGTCAACCCCGGTATACCACATCGCTCCAATTCACTCTATTCCTTGCCCTCCTTTCACCCTCCTGCATGTTCAGGCCCCGATCACACAAAATCTTTGTCACTCCATCTTTCCACCTCCAATTTGGTCTCCCTCTTTTCCTCGTTCCCTCCACCTCCGACACATATATTCTCTTGGTCAATATATATATATATATATATATATATATATATATATATATATATATATATATATATATATATATATATATATATATATATATATAGTGCATAGTGCCATTGTACAAAGGCAAAGGGGATAAGAGTGAGTGCTCAAATTACAGAGGTATAAGTTTGTTGAGTATTCCTGGTAAATTATATGGGAGGGTATTGATTGAGAGGGTGAGGGCATGTACAGAGCATCAGATTGGGAAAGAGCAGTGTGGTTTCAGAAGTGGTAGAGGATGTGTGGATCAGGTGTTTGCTTTGAAGAATGTATGTGAGAAATACTTAGAAAAGCAAATGGATTTGTATGTAGCATTTATGGATCTGGAAAAGGCATATGATAGAGTTGATAGAGATGCTCTGTGGAAGGTACTAAGAATATATGGTGTGGGAGGCAAGTTGTTAGAAGCAGTGAAAAGTTTTTATCGATGATGTAAGGCATATGTACGTGCAGGAAGAGAGGAAAGTGATTGGTTCTCAGTGAATGTAGGTTTGCGGCAGGGGTGTGTGATGTCTCCATGGTTGTTTAATTTGTTTATGGATGGGGTTGTTAGGGAGGTGAATGCAAGAGTTTTGGAAAGAGGGGCAAGTATGAAGTCTGTTGGGGATGAGAGAGCTTGGGAAGTGAGTCAGTTGTTGTTCGCTGATGATACAGCGCTGGTAGCTGATTCATGTGAGAAACTGCAGAAGCTGGTGACTGAATTTGGTAAAGTGTGCGAAAGAAGAAAGTTAAGAGTAAATGTGAATAACAGCAAAGTTATTAGGTACAGTTGGGTTGAGGGTCAAGTCAATTGGGAGGTAAGTTTGAATGGAGAAAAACTGGGGGAAGTAAAGTGCTTTAGATATCTGGGAGTGGATCTGGTAGCGGATGGAACCATGGAAGCGGAAGTGAATCATAGGGTGGGGGAGGGGATGAAAATCCTGGGAACCTTGAAGAATGTGTGGAAGTCGAGAACATTATCTCGGAAAGCAAAAATGGGTATGTTTGAAGGAATAGTGGTTCCAACAATGTTGTATGGTTGCGAGGCTTGGGCTATGGATAGAGTTGTGCGCAGGAGGGTGGATATGCAGGAAATGAGAAGTTTGAGGACTTTATGTGGTGTGAGGTGGTTTGATCGAGTAAGTAATGTAAGGGTAAGAGAGATGTGTGGAAATAAAAAGAGCGTGGTTGAGAGAGCAGAAGAGGGTGTTTTGAAATGGTTTGGGCACATGGAGAGAATGAGTGAGGAAAGATTCACTAAGAGGATATATGTGTCGGAGGTGGAGGAAACGAGGAGAAGTAGGAGACGAAATTGGAGGTGGAAAGATGGAATGAAAAAGATTTTGTGTGATCGGGGCCTGAGAATGCAGGAGGGTGAAAGGCGTGCAAGGAATAGAGTGAATTGGATCAATGTGGTATACCGGGGTTGACGTGTTGTCAATGGATTGAATCAGGGCATGTGAAGCGTGTGGGGTAAACCATGGAAAGTTGTGTGGGGCCTGGATGTGGAATGGGAGCTGTGGTTTCGGGAATATTACATGACAGCTAGAGACTGAGTGTGAACGAATGTGGCCTTTGTTGTCTTTTCCTAGAGCTACCTCGCACACATAAGGGGGGAGGGGGATGTTATTCCATGTGTGGCGAGGTGGCGATGGGAATAAATAAAGGCAGACGGTATGAATTATGTACATGTGTAAATATGTACATGCCTGTGTGTGTATATATATGAGTACATTGAGATGTATAGGTATGTATATTTGCGTGTATGGACGTGTATGTATATGCATGTGTATGGGGGTGGGTTGGGCCATTTCTTTCGTCTGTTTCCTTACGCTACCTTGCAAACGCGGGAGACAGCGATAAAGCAAAATAAAAATAATAATAATAATAATAATATATACAAATGTATATATATATATATATATATATATATATATATATATACATTTGTATATATATATATATATATATATATATATATATATATATATATATATATATATTTTTTTTTTTTTTTTTTTTTTTTATACTTTGTCGCTGTCTCCCGCGTTTGCGAGGTAGCGCAAGGAAACAGACGAAAGAAATGGCCCAACCCTCCCCATACACATGTACATACACACGTCCACACACGCAAATATGCATACCTACAGAGCTTTCCATGGTTTACCCCGGACGCTTCACATGCCTTGATTCAATCCACTGACAGCACGTCAACCCCTGTATACCACATCGCTCCAATTCACTCTATTCCTTGAACTCCTTTCACCCTCCTGCATGTTCAGGCCCCGATCACACAAAATCCTTTTCACTCCATCTTTCCACCTCCAATTTGGTCTCCCTCTTCTCCTCGTTCCCTCCACCTCCGACACATATATCCTCTTGGTCAATCTTTCCTCACTCATTCTCTCCATGTGCCCAAACCATTTCAAAACACCCTCTTCTGCTCTCTCAACCACGCTCTTTTTATTTCCACACATCTCTCTTACCCTTACGTTACTTACTCGATCAAACCACCTCACACCACACATTGTCCTCAAACATCTCATTTCCAGCACATCCATCCTCCTGCGCACAACTCTATCCATAGCCCACGCCTCGCAACCATACAACATTGGGACTACTATTCCTTCAAACATACCCATTTTTGCTTTCCGGGATAATGTTCTCGACTTCCACACATTTTTCAAGGCTCCCAAAATTTTCGCCCCCTCCCCCACCCTATGATCCACTTCCGCTTCCATGGTTCCATCCGCTGACAGATCCACTCCCAGATATCTAAAACACTTCACTTCCTCCAGTTTTTCTCCATTCAAACTCACCTCCCAATTGACTTGACCCTCAACCCTACTGTACCTAATAACCTTGCTCTTATTCACATTTACTCTTAACTTTCTTCTTCCACACACTTTACCAAACTCCGTCACCAGCTTCTGCAGTTTCTCACATGAATCCGCCACCAGCGCTGTATCATCAGCGAACAACAACTGACTCACTTCCCAAGCTCTCTCATCCCCAACAGACTTCATACTTGCCCCTCTTTCCAAGACTCTTGCATTTACCTCCCTAACAACCCCATCCATAAACAAATTAAACAACCATGGAGACATCACACACCCCTGCCGCAAACCTACATTCACTGAGAACCAATCACTTTCCTCTCTTCCTATATATATATATATATATATATATATATATATATATATATATATATATATATATATATATATATATATATATATATATATATATATATATATATATATGTATATATATATATATACATTTGTATATATATATATATATATATATATATATATATATATATATATATATATATATATATATATATATATATATATATATATATATATATATATATATATATATATATATATACATATATATATATATGTATATATATATATATATATATATATATATATATATATATATATATATATATATATATATATATATATATATATATATATATATATATATATATATATATGTATATATATATATATATACATTGTATATATATATATATATATATATATATATATATATATATATATATATATATATATATATATATATATATATATATATATATATATATATATATATATATATATATATATATATATATATATATATATATATATATATATATATATATATATATATATATATATATATATATATATATATATATATATATATATATATATATATATATATATATATATATATATATATATATTTATATGGATTGAGCTAGTACATGTGAAGCGTCTGGGGTAAACCATGGAAAGTTCTGTGGGTCCTGTATGTGGAAAGGGAACTGTGGTTTCTGTGAATTATTACATGACAGCTATAGACTGAGTGTTAAAGAATGTGGCCTTTGTTGTCTTTTCCTATTGCTACCTAGCGCACATGAGGGGGGAGGGGGTTCTTATATCATGTGTAGCGGGCTGGCGACGGGAATGAATAAAGGCAGACAGTATGAACTATGTACATGTGAATATACGTATATGTCACTGTGTTTGTATATATGTATACGATGAGATGTACAGGTATGTGTATTTGCGTGTGTGGACGTCTATGTATATACATATGTATGTGGGTGACTTGGCCCATTCTTTCGTCTGTTTCCTTGCCCAACCTCCTCGCCAACGCGGGAGAAACCGACACATTCTTCAACGCTCCCAGAACTTTCGTCCCCTCCCTCCCCCTATGATTCACTTCCGATTCCATGGTTCCATCCACTGCCAAATTCACTCCCAGATATCTAAAACACTTCACTTCTTTCAGTCTTTCTCCATTTAAACATACCTCCCAGTTGATTGTTCCTAAAGTCTAGTGTACCTAATAACCTTGCTCTTATTCACATTTACTCTCAACTTTCTTCTTTCACACACTTTACCAAACTCAGTCACCAGCTTCTGCAGTTTCTCACATAAATCAGCCACCATCGCTGTATCATCAGCGAACAACAACTGACTCACTTCCCAAGCTCTCTCATCCACAACAGACTGCATACTTGCCCCTCTTTCCAAAACTCTTGCATTCACCTCCCTAATAACCCCATCCAGAAACAATTCAACAAACATAGAGACATCACACACCCCTGCCGCAAATCTACATTCACTGAAAACCAATCACTTTCCACTCTTCCTACACGTACACATGCCTTACAGCCTCGATAAAAATTTTCACTGCTTTTAACAGCTTGCCTCCCACACCATATATTCTTAATTCCTTCCACAGAGCATCTCAATCAGCTCTATCTTATGCCTTCTCCAGACCCATAAATGCTACATACAAATCCATCTGCTTTTCTAAGAGTTTCTCACATACATTCTTCAAAGCAAACACCTGATCCACACATCCTCTACCACTTCTGAAACCACACTGCTCTTCAATAATCTGATGCTCTGTACATGTCTTCACCCTTGTAATGAATACCCTCCCATATAATTTCCCAGGAATACTCAAAAACTTAAACCTCTGTAATTTGAGCACTCACTTTTATCTCCTTTGCCTTTGTACAACGGCACTATGCAAGCATTTCGCCAATCCTCAGGCACCTCACCATGAGTAATACATACATTGAATAACCTTACCAACTAGTCAACAATACAGTCACCACCTTTTTTAATATTTGCACTGCAATACCATCCAAACCCGCTGCCTTGCCGGCTTTCATCTTCCGCAAAGCTTTTACTACCTCGTCTCTGTTTCCAAATCATTTTCCCTAACCCTCTCACTTTGCACACCATCTCGACCAAAACACCTTACATCTGTCACTCTATCATCAAACACATTGAACAAACCTTCAAAATATTCACTCCATCTCCTTGTCACATCATCACTACTTTTTATCACCTCCCCATTAGCCCCCTTCACTGAAGTTCCTATTTGTTCCCTTGTCTTACGCACTTTATTTACCTCCTTCCAAAACATCTTTTTATTCTCCCTAAAATTTAATGATACTCTCTCACCCCAACTCTCATTTGCCCCCTTTTCACATCTTGCACCTTTCTCTTGACCTCCTGCCTCTTTCTTTTTTACATCTCCCATTCATTTGCATTATTTTCCTGCAAAACTCGTCCAAGTGCCTCTCTCTTCTCTTTCACTGATTCTCTTACTTTTTCATCCCACCACTCACTACCCTTTCTAATCTGCCCACCTCCCACGCTTCTCATGCCACAAGCACCTTCTGCGCAAGCCATCACTGCTTCCCTAAATACATCCCATTCCTCCTCCACTTCCCTTACGGCGTTTGTTCTCACCTTGTTTTATTTTGCACTCAGTTTCTCTTTCTACCTCCTCACGCAGGTCTCCTTCCAAGATTACTTGCTCTCACCACTCTTTTCACCCCAACATTTTCTCGTCTTTTCTGAAAACCTCTACAAAACTTTACTTTCGTCTCCACAAGATAATGATCAGACATCCCGCCCGTTGCACCTCTCAGCACATTACATCCAAAAGTTTCTCTTTCGCGCGCCTATCAATTAACATTTAGTCCAATAACTCTCTCTGGCGAACTCTCCTACTTACATACGTATACTTATGTATATCTCTTTTTTAAACCAGGTATTCCCAATCACCAGTCCTTTTTCGGCACATAAATCTACAAGCTATTCACCATTTCCATTTACAACACTGAACACCCCATGCACACCAATTATTCCCTCAACTGTCACATTACTCACCGTTGCAGTCAAATCACCCATACTATAACCCGGTCTCGTGCATCAGAACTACTAACACACTCACTCAGCTGCTCCCAAACACTTGCCTCTCATAATCTTTCTTCTCATGCCAAGGTGCATGTGCACCTTGGCATCCACTTTTAGTTTTACCCATATCAATCTAGAGTTTACTTTCTTACACTCTATCACATACTCCCACCACTCCTTTTTCAGGAGTAGTGCTACTCCTTCCCTTGGTCTTATCGTCTCACTAACCACTGAATTTACTCCCAAGACATTCCCAAACCAGTCTTCCCCTTTACCCTATGAGCTTCTTTTCACTCAGAGCCAAAACATCCAGGTTCGTTTCCTCAAATATACTACCTATCTCTCCTTTTTCTCATCTAGGTTACATCCACAAACATTAGATGCCCCAATATGAGCCTTCGAGGAGGATGAGCACTCCTCGCGTGACTCTTCCTTCTGTTTCCTTTTTTAGAAAGCTAAAATACAAGGAGCGGAGGGTTTCTGGCCCCCCGCTCCCGTCCCCTTTAGTCGGCTTATACGACACGTGAGGAATGCGTGGGAAGCATTCTTTCTCCCCTATCCCCAGATATATATATATATATATATATATATATATATATATATATATATATATATATATATATATATATATATATATATATATATATATATATGTATATATATATATATATATATATATATATATATATATATATATATATATATATATATATATATATATATATTATTTATCTATTATACTTTGTCGCTGTCTCCCGCGTTTGCGAGGTAGCGCA